>NC_142526.1:6545000-6827500 GCF_964205215.1 Stylophora pistillata | reverse complement strand
AAGTTCCTCGACACCAGGCTCCTCACTCGCGAGTTACTGCGGCTAGATCTCGTCAAAAGAGCTATCAACATGATCAAGCGACTTGTCACGCAACGAGGGTTTGGTATTGCGTGACATCCTTACGGGTCAGGAGGAGATTGTTTGAGGACCAGTCATTATTCATTCCCTTAGGGGAGGCGGTTGAGAGATTTTTACGAGGGTCACATAGTTTTCAGGGAAAATGAAGAGTGGATCATTTGTCGCCTACAAGGTATAGAGGAGTAATCATATCGGAAAGCTGACTGGGAAGAATATTACGGAGCTTTATGGGGGCTTCAGGTAATTTGTACTGTGACACAACCAAAACCCTCCCTAGCGAACCTCATGTGACGAAGTTTGCAAATTCAGGAATGGAATGACCACAAGATACTCACACAACTGGAGTCAGACAATGCCAAATGTAATAAATTGGGCCGTGTATCTTGGACAGCGGTCGACCAAAGAAATTCACTCGGTGAAAATGCCCGTAAGGTAGCTGTGGCAGTTCTCCTCGCATCCGCTCTCCTTTGGTATTTTTCCATGGGACTCGCCAATAAACTAGCGCAACCTTCAAGATGTAAAAATGTGTATAGAATTTAAGCAAGTAAAACTGATGTCCACACTTAAGAAGCTTGTTATACGACGAGTGAAGATATAGACGGTTAGGTAGAACACGTAAGAACGCGAGGAACGCTCTTCCACTCGCGTGGAATAAAAGAGCCAGGCCACCCTCCTCTCGAGTCATGAGCTACGCGCTCCTATTCTCACGCGGACATATAAATCAAGCGATCCTCTCGAGTCTGGAGTCACGCGCCCCTCCTTTCGCCCCTCCACACGTTCCTCCTCTCGCACACAACACGCTCCTCTTGCTCTAGCCTCCTCTAACCCAAAAAATGTATCTTTAAAAACATTGTAAAAAATGATATGACTTCTGTTTAGCAAACTAGCTCTTAAATTGCCTTCGCTGCTTGTCAACGCAGCGAGCAGGATTTATTTTCTTATTTGTTGTTATTACCAGCGATATATCAAATCGAGATGAACTACATTAAAACTTTGACACTTGGTCTGCTGCTTTTACGTTTCAATATCCCAGTGAAAGTAATCTGAGAGACTTTTTAAGTGAGTGCCCTTTTTTTCTCGTAAGGTCAAACGAAAAAAAAATTACTTCTGATTTCATTCACTCTGCAGAACTCCATAATCCTTCATAGACGATGTAAATATTGCCCCTTTGACCTAAATTGCAAGATACTATACTGCGAGAAAGAAAAAAAGTTTTCCCGCAAACGACTTTGAGTAAAAGGCTATCTATTACATAATAATATTGCATTTTAACCACCGCAAAGCGTTGTGGCGATCGAGGACATTTCTTGCTAAACGCGTTCATCGAAAGACACATCTCACAAAACGGTCCAATCTCATCTCAAAAAGCACAGGAACCTCTAATAGAGTGGGAAGCTCTGCTACCTCAAACCTATAAAATGATACCCATTACCTCTTATTGGAGAGAAAGGACAGGATGTTTTCTTAATTTTAAAAAGATAGACCCATCCATGTTGAGGTCGTAGGGTCACGAACTCCCGATGATTTTTTTCGCCTTAAAAAGCTCTGAATATTTAGTGGTTTGCAGTATACATGACAGGTCACTGAAACTTGGGCCGAAATTGTCGAACGTGTGTGCACGCGACTCGCGCGCGCGTGCTTTGAAATTAAGTAAGTTTAAAATGTCGTCAACAAATTACGCAGATTTTTTTTTTTTGACATATAGGAGTTACTTTTAGAGGAGTTAAAAGTTTTGACTCGGAGTTTTTCGAGGGACAATTTTTCCGGCGGTGGTTAGTATTTACCGTGTTTACGGTGTTAACCAATAAACGTGTTTGTTTGATTTCCGTTTCGCTACCGAACAAATATCACGTGTTTGCGCAAATGATTGTTTGGAGGTCACCAGTCGACAAGTATCATCGTATCGCGTCGCGCACGACAAAAGCTCTAAGTCGATACCGCACAATTAATAAGAGATTCATGTTAACATCGATATAATTTGATTTAACGTCCCAAGCTTTTAGCGACGCATTTTTTCAAGATCGACGAAAATTCTATTTGTTAGGCACAGCCTGAAAAACTTCCGTGCTCGTCAGTGCAGTCTGCGAACCGTGCTTCTTGGACTCTCCTGTTTTAACCACGTTGTATATCAAAACGTTACGTCGGAAGGTGATTGTTTGGTAGTGATTCGATGGAGTCAAGGAAATAAATCAAGCAGATAAAATATACGAGGTACTTCAGTTATGTACACTTACCTGAATACTTCGATAAAGTAGCGACCGCGTGAGGAGCAGCGCTACAAGGACGGAGGAAAGGAGACCAAATACCTTCCACTCTTCGAACATTCTGAAATCCTGCGCCAATGCACTCGATCGCAATTGACTGTCTTGTAGCAAGTTCTCGGTTTATTCCGAAATTTTAGACGTGCGAGAGCTCCCAACTTCTCCAAATGACCATCGGCTGCGATACTTTTTCAGCAAAATTGCCTGTAAAAGGGAAATCTTATCTTCTTAAACCAATCACGTCACCCGAGTTTCCTGGAAAGTTTTCACCGGAACTTTTTGAAAACTCGTGACATGTTAATCACCATGTTTGTCTAAAAACTTTTTATCGTAAATTTTCTTCGGTTTCGACAGTCGAATTTATAATCATTTCCCGAAAATAAACTAATGATTGACAATTACACAAAGACGTACGGGAAGGGGGCAGGGTTAAAATGTGAAGGTATCTAGGTGTGAACGCAGGATGATACTGAGTGGAACGTTCCATCGAACCGAAGGCAGTTCTTCACGAGCAGACGGGACGACATATTATTAACATCGGTAGCCAATTATGAGCAATTCTGAGGCTGTTCTGAACGCTCAAAAATTTCATCAGCTATGATCAAAATAAAGGGCCAAAAGCTTTCCATTTTTCGAACATTCTGAAATCCTGCGCCAATGCATTCGATCACGATTGCCGGACTGTCTTATACCTATTACTCAGTTTACTTAAGACCTGCGAGAGCTCCCAGCTTCTCCAAGTCACCATCGGTTGTAATGCCTTTTCCGGCCGCAAAATTGTTTGCAAAAGGGAAATCTGATCTTCTTAAAACAGCCATGTCAGCCGAGTTTCCCGGAAATTTTTCACCGGAACTCTTTTTAAAACTCGTGACATGTTAATCCCCGGGTTTGTGTAAAATTTTTTGTTGCAAATTGTCTACAGTTTCGACAGTCCATCCTTATAATCGTTTCCGATAATTAACTGTTTACTGTTCTGAACGGTTAAAAATATCAAATAAGACCAAGTGCTTTCCATTCTTCGAATATTCTGGATTCCTGCGCCAATGCACCCGATCGCGATTGCCGGACTGTCTTGTAACTAGTGCTCAGTTTATTCCGAGATTTAAGACCTGCGAGAGCTCCTAACTTCTCCAAATGACCACTGGTTGCGATGCCTTTTTAGCAACATTGTCTGCAAAGGGGAAATCTGATCTTCTTAAACAGCCTCGTCAGCCGAGTTACCCGGAAATTTAATCACCAGAACTTTTTTGACAACTCGTGACATGTGAATGACCAGGTTTGTTTAATGTTTTTTCTTTTTGCCAATTGTCGACAGTCGATCCTTATAATCATTTCCGAAAATAAACTGATTACTGAGAAACACACAAAGACGAGGGGGTTTAAATGTGAAGGTATCTTACAAGTGTGAACGCAGGTAGATGCTGAGTGGAACGTTCCATCTAACCGAAGGAAGTTATTCAGAAGTTAGTTGGTTGGAGAGTCAATTATGAGCGCTTCTCAGGCTGTTCTTAACGGTGAAAAATATCAGCTTCAAAAGAGAACCGTGATTCTTGGTATTAGCCCTGGTAATCCGACTGTTACAAGGCGGAAACCCTCGAACGATTGTTCGACTTGGCCAAAAAGACCTCAGAAAGGGTGAGTTTATTTGAACAGATTCATCTGAGAGAATAACGAGAAACGCCTCTAAAAACATCATCTTTGTTTTGCAGGTCTTTCTCTTTATCCCGGACAAAATATCCGAGCATAATTATCTTGCTGTAGGTTCCAAAAACCCCGAGAAGTCCGCGCGCATTAAAGGAAATCGCTTGCGAAACAAATGCAGCGAAGCCATTCAAAGAAGCGGCCTCTGCGATGTGTCCCACAGCTTCATAAAATGGACAGAGGAGGTGGAAATCTGCCATGAATATAGCAAAGCCTTGGAGAATATCAAGAACCTGTACGAGGTGAATGGTGACTTCCATAATGACGTTAGAGAATCTACCGTGGCGGCATTAAGATGTCTCAAAAACGGCCGCGAGAAGGGAGGTTCCGACAAGGAAAACGAATCTGCTCAGACAGAAAATAAAGTTGATCTGGATGAAGGTGTGCAGTATCTTCTAAAAGAGCTAGCTTTCTTCTTAGCAGTGCCGAACATTTATGCAGATTGCGAGAGTTTTGTGTTTGTGTATCATCGTCCCTGGCCAGTTTTAGAAAGGTTCTTTGGTGGTTTTTATGATGGTGTTGAAAAGTCATCTTTAGGTTTTTTCGTTTTTGAATAACTTTTTTTAGAAGCGATCATTAAAGTCGAGGACAGCATTAAACAATGTTTAAGATAACAAAAGAGACAAAAATACTTGAAAAAAATAAACTTTATTTAACCACACTCAATCAGCAGTTACAATGAATATAGATATTTTGAAAATTCGACACACGGTATGTTTATACATGTACACACAACATTGCAAAAAGCTGTCGCAAGATCTTTTCTGACAAATAATAAATTATCTGTATCAAATGCAAGGTGTGTTGTCTCACTGACTCCATGTACCGATTGCTCCACTGCAACTGACACTTCAAATTTTCTAAAACATTTTCATCTCTTTGAGACATATTTCGATTGCAAACCTTTGTATACGCGGTCACGTACTGCCATTTTAAATGCATCAGCAATGACATGAAATGGAATTATGTCCTTCGCGAATTGATAATGTAGCGAGTTTCATAAAATAGTCGTGACAAAACGAATAATCAAATTAAATAACATTTGAATAACCGTTCGCTTAAGCTTTCCACTCGCACTTCAACTCCTTTTTTTAAAACCTTTTGAGCCTTGACATAACTCATTCTTAATTGTCTTAATTAGGTCGAATGGAAATAAACTGAAATTTCCGGCTTTTGGCACAGAAAATGCAAGTATATTGATAAGATCTCGATGGTCTGAAACAGAAATATCTTAATCGTTCTAATGAGGTTCAAAAGAGAAATTTTCTCTTTTGATATTTCTAAAACGGGTGGAAAGTAAAAATATCGAAATCGTGGAACCGTTTCGCCTTTTATGCATAGCTCTGCAAAAACCGACCTTGGTGTATAATTTCCCTTGGGAATATTTAGGAGTACGTCACAGCATCTTAACATAGTTTTGCGTCATTGGAAGTTACCTTAGAGTACAATAAAACAGAATATCGGAGTAAAAATACTTTAGAGATGGTCACTCCAAGGTCGAAAAGGAGCAAGCATGGACCCATAAAAAGCGAGATGACGGCGAAAGATTGAAAATGATGAAACGAAAAAATTCATCTTGGTTATTTTTTTTTTCAAGAAGCACGAATAATCCTTTCAGATCTGTAACGACAGTGGAACGGAACTCTCAGTCATAACTATTGTTTCATACTTCTCGGAAAACTCCCACGCAGCTAATAGCAGTTATTTTGTCCATTTCAACGAAATTTCCTCGAACTTTGACCGCATTTGACACCTTAAAAGTGATACATATCAAATAAATTAGTTGCGAGAACAACTCCAGCAAAGTGAAAAGTATTTTATTCTCGCACATGCCCGGACTCATCTCTGCACACAGCCAAGACGCGAATCTCGATCTTCTGTTTGAACTTTAAGACTGGGTAGCTGTGGCCGCAACACGGCAGGGATGGAAATTCCTTGGAAGCTCTATCTTTCTTGTTGGTTCCTTGGCGCTGCAGTTCAAAGCGCAGTGTTCTTTACCTTCAATGCAGCAGATTATTTCAATTACTTTTTCCCAGATGAGTACAAACCTGAAGTTTATTTAGGAGTCACGGTTGGTGTCGGTGCAAGCTTTGGCGCGGTTTTGACGGTATTTTTTCAACCCAAGAGAAGCCATCTCACTGTACTTGTTGTCACGCTAACAGCTTCTGCCATTCTCTTGTTAGTAGAGGTAGTTATTACTCCTTTGAATGCAAACGCTCTATCCAATCCAGCTCGATTTGGTTCAGTGACTGCTGTCGTCTTTTTGGCAACCGTTGTTCAAAACATCGGTGGCGGAGCTCTTTACGGTTTCGTTGGAAAGCATTTCCCTACTTTTGGAATTCACGCGGCACAGTCTGGCGGCGTTTGCGCTTTCGCAGCGACGTTTATCATCAGATGCATCTCCAAAGGCTCGTTTGAACATCTACAAGACAGGAATAAAGGTTTTCGTCTCAGTGGATACTTATTTGTCGCGTTGGTGGATCTGATAATTCTTATAGGGTGCTGTCTCATCGCCATCTTAAGCGCGCGCGTCAACTCCACTACGCGTGCGCTAGGGGGACGTCTAAACACCTCTCATGATTACAACGAGCATCAGCCTTTGCTCCGCAGCGATGATTACAGCGACGTCTCCCGGAAAAGAGTCATCAGAAATAACTGGGCTGCACTTGCAACAGTTTGCCTGACTCTTGTGATATCTAACTCTCTATTCCCGGGCATCACCTCTCAGTTCCACGGAAACTACAACTGCTCGTCTTCTACTCACAACCTCACCGTGTCATCTGATGATGATCCAACCGCCCCCGTTTCACCGAGCAGCGGATTAAAGTCTAGCGATCAGACGGGCTGGTTTATCGTCATTCTCTTCGGCTGCTACTCAGTTGCAGACGCCATCGGAAAAAATCTTCCAATTTTGGGAATCTTCTACAACAAGAAATCGATCCTCGGCAATTGCTTGGTTCAGCTTGTTATTGCTATACCGATCCTGTTAATTTACTTCGAGCCATGTGATCGCAAACTGCAAGCTAATTGGGTGGCGTATCTCACAGTTGGTCTGCTCGGATTGGTTAATGGCTACGGACTGTGCGCTGCCATGATGCTCTTAGCCCCAGGCCAACCAGAAAAGAAACAAGAAGAGGGCCTGGCAACCAGCATCGGCTATATGTTTTTACAAGTTGGAATTCTTTTCGGCATGGGGGTTTCTGTGTTTCTCGTGGACTTCGTGTTCGAAATAACCAAGCACTGAAAGCGAAAAACCTAACAGGCGGGTAAAACGCGGGCGACTCTCGCTTTTGCGCGCGCATGATGTCTCACTCGTGCGTGTAATATAATTTAAAAAGAATAACATGGAAATTAGTTTTAAAAAATAACACAGAAATAGTACTTAACATGTTCTCTTTCTACCTTAGCCAACGATCTCTTCCATTATTGATCATTGTCTTAATCAAATAAATTCAAGTACTAAAACTGAAACAGAAACTGAGTAAGCTTATTTTTAGAGTTTAATAGCACCAAAACCAATACTTGATATAACAGGCACTGTGATAATACAGATCGTGTGATTTGCTCTCTAAACTATTGTCAGTTGCAAAGTTGCCAAATTATTTGCGAAGTATTTTCTTGTTTAAGTGGATTGCGCATGCGCATGACTGTGCCCTCCACCCGCAGCACCCACACCACTTCCATTTCCCTACACAAATTTAGCGAAAATGTAAAATCTTGGTCAGCCTTAATATTGATAGCCGCGCAGAGAAAAATCCAAGTAGCAAGTAAAACCTGGGTTTAAATCAAATCCAAAGAATCCCTACACTCGTTCATCTTGACTTTTCAAACAAACTGATGCTGTTCGCGCCACCATAAACGTTTTATTCATGTTAGAGAACATTCTAATCTTCTCTAACGCTAAAACCACTTGTCTCTGGGGGTTAGACGCATCCTTAACAACCTAATATAGCTTTGAATAACTCGGGTAACGACATTTCATGATGTAACCTATTCAGGCCCATTTAAACGGTGTCAACATTTGCTTCAACACGCATTCAACACTTTATTGAATCAAATGTTCAGTGCGTTTGAACAGGCCGTCCAACATAGTTGAAAACGTGAAAAATGTTGAAATTTGTTGAAAGCGTGTTGAACCAAGTTCAAATCGGTTCAACCTTTCAATCAACATCGATTCAACTTTACCTTTGTAAACCATTTGAAAGCCCTCCAAGCGACTTTGTTTTTGCGTCCAACATTTGACCAACATCCGTTCAACTCTTGTTGAACGAATGTTGGTCAAATGTTGATTTCGTTTAAACGGGCCTATCAGCATACGTGTATAGAACTTTGAATACGAAAACAATTCTGTACGAATATATTGCTTTCAATGTAAGAAAGAACGCTTGGGTACGAAAATACCATTGTAAATATTCCTTAATAAATATGAAGCAAATTAACACATAGTCATTTCCTGAAAAAGGCGCCTGCAGACTCAGCGGTAGAGGTAAGTCACGTGACGGCCATCGGGAATTGTAACGACGTGTATTCCTCACTTCATTAACCAATCAGAGAAGATAATTTGAAAGCGACATCGGATGATCTTGGATGGTTTGCAATATCCGGCCGACTATCGCACGCGAAGAGATTCTGTTAGGTGTAAACTTCTACCTCCAAAATAAAGCTCTACTGTATAAACAGTTTCGACAAGCCATAAAAGTTTTCAAACTTTCATAACCTACATTAAAGTCTTAATTAATATTTGCGCAGAGTATACCATTCGACAGTTTTCGGCCCCGCCCGCATTTCCATCAAAATAAAGCTTTTACATAACCCGCCCTTGACTTATTGCTAAACTACGAGGCTGATAACAACGAACACAGCCTCTTATACCCAAGATACTTTGCGGTAACTAATGTTGCTTGAGTTTTTCTTGGGATTCCACATTATTGTCATTTTGTTTTTCTTTCAGCGGGAGTTTTTCTTCCTTTGTTTCCATCGACTCCTGTTTATCCTCCGCCGTTTCTTTGTCCACTTTTTGCTGTATCGTTTCTATTTTTTCTTGGTTTTCTTCCCTGGAGTGTTTCTTCTCCTGTTTCTTGAGTTCCTCCTCCATTGTCTTGCCCATGTGGGTGTAGTAGTTTAGAGCCTTTCGAACTGGCGCAATGAGTGGCTCCTGGAAAAGACCAAACGCATTTTTTAGATAAGAATAATGAAGTGAAACCGGTTACTAATCGCTGTGAGGGTAGAGCCCATAAATAAACCTGTTACCTCTAAAACTGGGAAGAGTTGTCCAAGAGCCTCAAACAATGGTATCAGCACAAATCGAATGAAGCCTATCTGAGCTGACGGTTTGGTGACCTGCAACAGTCCATGCAAAGCCGGTAACGTTAATCTACCAATCCCCTAAAGGCAACTGAAAATTAAACCGCTGTTCTTAGTGAATGGATATTGCAAGCTGGTTCCCAATCTGGCGCAAGTTACTATAGAAGAACATAAACAGAACAAATTTATTACAAGGCATATCAACTACGACATGACAGATAACCTTGTCTCTGTCCATGAATGGTGCCACTGGCAGTCCCTCTAGCTTTTCAACATCACTCTAACGAGGAAAGAGAAAGGAAAAAGCGATTTTTCTTTAAAGATAGTTTAACCCTCTGCATCCTGATACCTTTTAAAATTCGTGCTCCTCCCACGCCAACTGGCAATATGTTTTCCCGCGCTTTCACCAGGCACTAAGTTACAAGCTTTTCCCGCGCTTTCACCAGACACAAAGTTACAAACTTTCCTGGGCTTTCCCCAGGCACCAAGTTACATATTTTTCCCGCGCTTTCACCAGACACAAAGTTACAAAATAATTTGAATATATCAACAAAGTTGAAATGGTAAATGGGCCACCGTTACGATTATAAAAACTGACGTTTCGAGCGTTAGCCCTTCGGAACGAATAGAGGAATTGTGGGTTGTGTGTGCTTTTAAAGGCACAAAATTGAGCTACGTTATTGGTGGGAACATGGCAACGAGAAAAACACGAATAAATTAGTGGATTGAAAAGCGTTCGTTGATACCTGTGGGAATCAGACTGCCAGTCTAAATCCGACCGACCGGCAGTCTAAATCCCACAGGTATCAACGAACGCTTTTCATTCCACTAATTTATTCGTGTTTTTCTCGTTGCCATGTTCCCACCTACAACGTAGCTCCATTTTCTGCCTTTAAAAGCACACACAACCCACAATTCCTCTATTCGCTCCGACGAAGAGCTAACGCTCGAAACGTCAGCTTTTATAATCGTAACGTTGGCCCATTTATCATTTCAACTTTGTTGATCTATTCAAATTATTTCGTTACCCCCACCGACGCAGCCCCAAACAGTTTATTTAGAAACTATCAGCCTTCTTTCAAAAAGTTACAAACTTTCCCGCACTTTCACCAGGCACGAAGTTAAAAACTTTTTGGGCAAAGTTACAAGTTTTTCCCACGCTTCCCTTTAATTCACTTCTGTTATACCATTACGCACGTCAGTTTTTAGCACTGGTTTCAGTTTTTCCGCTTTTTTCTTCTGATTTTTTGTCCCCAAAACGATTGCCATTAAAACAAGAACTACTGCGTTCGTTCCTTTTTTAAACTAGCAAACCAACCTGAATAAAAAACTCTTGTAATAGGCAGTCCAACCATGGCTCCGCGACCTCCATTGGTCGGGCCTCATTAGAAACATCTGATACCTTGATCATAATCTGCATCAACTGTAATAAGAATGGAAAATAAACTAGTCAAGACCAATTCTTTGTTTAAGCAAAATACAGATCACTGTGGTAAAAATTCTTAAGAAGGAAAAAAAAAATAAAGAAATTAGAGAGCTTTTCGATTAAGTGTCGTCAAATGAAATTACAAGTAATTACAACGGCCAATCAGAAGAAAGGAAAATACCTTGAAGAGCCAATGAGTGTTTAAAGTAAAAACAACCAAAGAGCGTAAAGCACAGGAAAACGCGGGTAAACAAGCCGTGATCGGTTTTAGTTTTGCATCTGCTTGGTTAAGAGAGTGGCGCGGAGTTTTCTGGACCAATCACAGAGCGAAGTAAAACAAAAAGAAAAAAGTCTCGGATTCTTTCGACACTCGATGGCAGATTTATCTATTGGAACCAATAAATTAATTTGCAGCAAAATAAAGAAAAAGAATGGCAACTTGAACATTCCTCTAAAATGCCACCTTTCCATTTTGGCATGTAAACAATTTAATGCGTTTACACACCCACGTCCACGTAACAAGAGTATGAATATTAGTTCAAGCTGTTCTGCTGTCGATATACCGCGTTCTTGTTCAAAAATGTCCTCTCACCATTGACTTGTGAGCTTCATTTTCAAAGTTAAAACCATCAGCCAACATGTCCTTGAATTTATTCAGTATTTCGTTATGTCTTGCCATATCCGTTGATAAAATACACCTACACAAAAATTGTGAAAACAGCCACACATTAGCTTAGCAATAAAAGTTTCTAGGAAAATAAAACAAAATCGTCAATAGGCCATTTTACAGTGGTGTACTTAGTTGCCAAGCCTTTGATTCAGAGTGAGGCTAAAGATGACCTTGTTGTGATAGAGGCCTGTATCTCGTTAGCATGATAACAAAGTGATTTACATTTGAAAGGCAGCAAGGTTTGTATCATAACAAGGTCATCCCTAGCCTCACTCCCATAAAGGCTTGGCAACCAAGCACACAACTGTAAAATGGACTATAGATGCATTGGTTTTCGTGAGTAGGAGGAAAATATTAAAAGAAAAAAAAAAAAAATGGAGATGCGTTTTTCAATTGACTACAGTAGGGCTTACTTGATCATTGCTTCGCGGAATTTCCTGAAAACATCTTGGCTGACATTCTTGAAGATATGACAGTGGGGCTATAAAGAAAAATAAAATGGCCACTTTTAAACTGTCCCAGACTTGTAGTACGGATTGCACCATTTCACTGAAGAACAGCAAGCACATGGCGATAGAAATTATGGGAAGTGACTTGTCTAATAAAGGAACAGAAACATTACTATTCTCTTGTACTGATACAGCTATAGTGAAAGCTTAAAAGTTATAAATACAGTGGCAATAGCGACGGATTTTCCTTGTATCCCAACAAATTAAGAAGATGAGGGAGTTGTGGGGGGGGGGGGAGGGGGGGACGCGTCAATTCAAGAGGGGGCGCTTTTTTGACACTCTAGTTAAGAGGTGTGTGGGCTTATTTGGGTGATGGCGCCCTGTATCTGAATTTTACATTTTCTTAGAAACATAACTCCTGTCCACAGTCATGTCTACCTGAGATATGATGTCAAATGCTACTGCACAATGATGGTTTTCCAGTGGCGAGATATCATTGTATCGTATGGCCAGCTCTGTTCTGGCATTGACCTGAACAAAATTAAGAAATTCATTACATATGCGGGTGGTCGGTGCAAAAGAGCAAACCTCTATCCATATTGAGTGGCTTCCACAATTGTCATAGGTAGCTGTTATCGAGAAAAAGTCCACACAAATCTCACAAAAACACACTTTTCCAGACAGTAGTAGTTGTCTATAAATGGCTTACCCCAGGATGGGGAATAGGGGAGGTGGAAAGGGGTGTTGACCTCAGGGGAATTTGAACATTTCCCACCATTGAGTATCTATTATATGTCACAATTCTACCCCTGGGGACAGATTAGTTTTAATCAAGTGAATTCCAAGATAACAGACTTGTTTCATTTCCAGCTTCATATGATCTTCCAAGACAGCTGCAAAGTTAAAGTCCCAAACCTGAGGCATTGCATAAAATTTATGTCAAAATTCCTGCCCTAAGGTAGGCACATAATGCATGAAGCCATTTTTAGCTTGTGTCCCACCTGATATGCATTGTTATAGCCTGGGTGGTCCAGGTCATGACACAAAGCAGATGTCAGCATCACAAGAACATCCACATTTTGAACCTTGCCTGGGATTTGTGTCAACCATATCAAGCCATACATCTGAAACATATTAAGCCATACAACTGAAACATATTAAGCCATACAACTGAAACATAATTATTAAGCCATACATCTGAAACATATTAAGCCATACATCTGAAACATATTAAGCCATACATCTGATTTTTGTTCGAAAATCCAGTGCCACAAGAAGATGGGGTCATTGGTTGTCAGTTAACTTTAGTGCAGATATATGGAATGGTTTAGACATCTCACTAAGAAATGTAAACTTACTGCCTGCCTTCAAACGTGGCCTGTCCAAATTTAATTTTCAATTTTAATTGACTTCTGCTAGTATCACTTTTGGTTCATACTTTGTGATTAGTATTTTTAATTAGTTCTTAGATTTAGCTTTAGTTATTTGTTGCTATTTGTATTTTATCTTTGTATTAGTATTTAACTTAAGAGGACCCTCCTGTAAACCACTTTTGTGATGTTGGCATCCTCATTAAAGATTATAGTATTAGTATATATATATATTAGTATTATAAACACAAACGACAGACAACACATGAAGTTCACTATGCAACACAATGTTTCTCCACATCACAACTTCATTAAATGAGAAAATCATATTGAAAATAATTTAAATTTCTGCATCTTTACTTATCATCTGTGTCACACAGAAAGCATGGCGATGATCCAGGAGGATTTACATTTATGGAACAACAAACAAACTTAACATTCATATATAACTGTTCTTGACACTCTTACAACCACAAGTGCTGAGATTGATATTGAAAATAATTTAATTTCCGGGGAATTTACATTGATTTCATGGAACATCAAACAAACTTAACATTCATAACTGTTCTTGATACCCTTACAAACACAAGTATTGAGACTGATATTGAAAATAATTTAATTTCTGCATCTTTTCTTACCATCTGTGTCACACAGAAAGCATGGCGGAAGTTATGAAAAGGTGTCGCATTGTAATTCCTGAAAACCTCAAACAAGAAGTTTTGAAGGAGGGGAGTCTGCCAAAACAAAAAGCAAGCATTATTTCATAAGTTAAAAATAAATTAGTCAAGGCTCCAAAAAACACTCTCTCATTCTCTATTTGGAAACCTCATTGATGATCCAGGAGGATTTTCATTTAAGGAACATCAAACAAACCTAACATTCATAACTGTTCTTGACACTCTTGCAAACACAAGTACTGAGATTGATATTTTTAAAATAAAGTTGACTAGTAAGTAAAATTACCTCGAGGTTAAATATTTCCATCAAGTTTAAGTCTTTGTACATCTGTTGAAGGAGGTATAACATCTCTGCATCTTCCCATTGCCTGTAGAAAAAAAAAAACCTTAAATCTAGAACCCATGAAAACAAGATTTTCATATGTACTTAAGCAAAAGTCATCACAATTGTAGAAAAAAGCTGTCCTATAGCCCCAACTTGTTCAAGTAGATATCTAGCATTCTTGTAATGCCTTGTCTTGTGTATTTACCATTATACAATGAATATATGAAGTTCATATATTTTGAACTGCTGTATCAGATACATATAATGCATGATCCTCACAGTAGAGAGCACTATTTATGCAATAGCAAAAATCAGACCTAAAAAAAATCAGGCCTGTACGGGATCCCGTACAGGCCTGATTTTTTTCAGGTCTGATTTTCGCTATTGCATAAATAGCACTCTCTACTGTGAGGATCGTGCATCATACGTATTTACCATTATGTTATATACTTTAAATAAAAACCTGTATTTACATTTAATTAGAACTAAATGTGGTTATTATATGTACAGCTGCGAGAGTTCCTTATTCCCTACCAATTATCAAAAGAAGGTTTCCTCAAGAGGTTTCTTGTTTCATCAGTAAGTTCTGCATTCCTACAAGGAAAGGAGAAAATGTCCAACTCACATTTATGTCCATATAAAGAGCCCTTATATCCACTGAAGGTCTTAATCTTAACACGGCATTAAATATTAACAAATAGATAACTTCTAAGCTGCCTTGTGTCTGTTCAGTAATGGAGCACAAAAGATGTCATAATGTCTGCAGATGCAGCACCATTGACATCATCTCTGATTTATTATTATTACCATTATTGTATGTAGACCCATGGCAACATGGAATCTACATGTTTTGTATAAAAAGCAATATTCTGTTTATGGTAACATCATTTATGCATCTGTCCTCCAATGGCAGGGTTCTTGCACTTTTTCAGGAACCCAATAGTCCATTTTACAGTTGTGTGCTTGGTTGCCAAGCCTTTGAACAGGAGTGAGGCTAGGGTTGACCTTGTTATGATATAAACCTTGCTGCCTTTCAAATGTAAATCACTTTGTTATCATGCTAACTAGATACAGGTCTCTATCACAACAAGGTCACCTTCAGCCTCACTCTGAATCAAAGGCTTGGCAACTAAGTACACAACTGTAAAATGGCCTATTCAAGGACTTTCAAGGACTTTTAGACCATTTTCAGGGACCTTGGCTCTCAAATTCGAGGACCTTTTGCATCAAATAAGAGCTAATAGCAATAAAAAATATTGCTATTAATTTTATTGTTAAAAGTAACAGATAAAAGTCCAACAAGCCTGACTTCAAGTCTGCACATTAGAGTGATCGCATGCTAGGTACCCAAGGTTATTTTTAATGCACCAATCAGGTACAAAATATATATAAATCACATGTCAAACATCATAATGCAATGCAGGATTTGAAAGGAAGACTTGTTTTCACGATTTGTGCTAGAAATTTACACTTTCAATGCCGTAAAGAAAAGAAAACTTCGACTTTGATTCATCTGCCCTTATTTTCAAGGAATTTTCAGAAATTTTCAAGGACTGAGTCTAAATTCAAGGGTTTTCAAGTCCTTGAAAATAAAAAATTAAATTCAAGGACTTTCAAGGATTTTCAAGGAGCACAAGAACCCTGCAATATATAAGTAAGAACCAATCAAAATAATACAGAATTAATTCAGGTTATCATGCAACACTGGATTTCCACTTACGACATTTTTTTAAATTTCTCAAGCACAGAATTCAGTTCAGTGGAAGTCCTTCTTCGTAAACTGTGTTTCTCAGATGATGGTCTCTTGGAAGTGCCACTGAGAATGAGAAAAATCAATCATTAGTATTATCAGCTCATTCTCTCTTCTCGCCAGAAATTGAAGCATTTAGTAAAGGCAGAGTTTATAATTGTTTTTACCTTGACATTTCTTTAAACAGGCCTAACCAGCTAAGGTGTTCAACACTCTACATGGTGAGAAAAAAAATATCTTTTTTTTAAAACTAAATTTGGAAGTAAAGATAACTTTATAACCATTAATTAAATTCCCAGATAATATCCATACATTATCCAGCAAACAGGTAATGAGAATACTCAAACTCATCAGGAAGAAGTCGCTAAGTACTTTGATCTCACACCAAATTCTTGTCACTAATTTACAAGGAAATGTGTAATATCTAGAGGGGAGAATCCACAATCAGCTCTTGGGGGTTAAAGAGCTAAAAAGAGGTAAATAAATCTTTGTGTTATTTTCTGTTGTTGTCGACATTCACTCATTCATCCAAAAAATTTGATACAAACCTCAAGCTTTTCTCTAAAAGAATCAACTTTCAGTTTTATATCTTGAACAACTGAAGATGTTTCTCCATTTTCTAAGACGAAACTTTTTTCCAATGCCTGAAGTCTGATGCAGTGAAATGGAAAAAAGCAAATGAAATAAGTAACACAATATAAAATGCACCATCTATTGTCAGGGAGATTGGAAGCAGTACCATTTGAGATTTCCATGTACATTTAGATAATTAACAACATACACATAAATAAAAAAATTAAAAAATAAATATGGAACACAAATTTTCTTGAAAGCACAATGTCTAGACATTATGGCGCGTATTTACGGACAAAAATGTACATCGACATTCGTTGTTCAAAGCTTCATTATTGGTTCAATATAGGACCCAGATCGACATTCAACATTCATACGGAAACGTTTAACATTCAAGCGAACATTCAATATTCAAGACAATTCGTCATTCACGCTAACATTCATTACTCGAACTGAACTTCTACATGCGTGCCAAAGGATGATTATTATCAATTCAACTTTCATGTCAACATTCATCATTCATAAAAGACTGGGACCCAACGGTCCCTTTTACTTGGGGGAGGGAGTGGCTACCAAGCTGTTCATTTTTCAAAGATTGAGGCTGATGCAAGAGAGGTGTTTACGGGACGAGTGGAATCCCTCCTGAATCTTTTCGATAATCATGACAGCATAGATTATTACAGAGGTGATACCTTACAGACTCGTGCAAATACATTGTATCACCACGCTGTCCGTCTGTGCTCGTTGGGTATTGTTGCCCATGTAATAATCTCTCTTAGTAAAATTGGTGTGATCCAAATTTGGTTTTGCCCTGTAAGATTCCGCATTCTGTCTCAGTTGCAGAACTTCCTACTGCTTGCTTGAACAACTTCAATCGCTGTAACTTTTTATCCTTGAAGCTGGCTTGTTATGGATTAAAGGTATTAAGTGTAAATCAATGTGTAATTTGATAACTTCATCTCCTTTCACACCAGAAATGATTTTATGTGAGTCATGTGTTTCCTCTACAAATAGTATCTTGCATTAGTTTTGACCTCTGCAAGTTTTTATCATACCTGTGTCCTTTCCAGGATGGACCAGATTGGCACACTGAGTATGATTGTTTTGTTTTGTTTTCATGCAGTCTAACTGTTAATTTAGGAACCGCCTCCCGGTTAGCTCAATGGATAGAGCGCTGGACTGTTGTGCGGGAGGTCGAGGGTTCGAGCCCCGGCCGGACCAACACTCAGGGTCTTAAAATAATTGAGAAGAATTTGCTACCTTTCTATAACATCAAGAAATGGTTAGATATTCTAGTCTTCTCGGATAGGGACGAATAAATGGAGGTCCCGTCTCCTGCAGGGTTGGGGTAGGAGACGTTAATTTCCCACACACGAGATTACTGTGTGATGGATGTCCTCCCCTGGGGTGGGATGGGTGGGATATAGGGCGCACTTAATTTGGAGCCTCGCTCTGTTGTGCGACCCTCACCACACTCTGGTGAAAGTGATTAAATAAATAAATAAATAAATAAACTTTAGGGAATATCAATGATGCTCTTAACTGTCTTAAATAACAGATGGAAGTTGGTAATTCCTGGTGGAGTTGATGGTTTTTCAAGAATTCCTGTCCATTTGAGGTGCTCTGGAAACAACCAAGCAAGTACTGTTTTGGAGTTATTCAAAGAGGCAGTTCCAGAATATGGCTTACCATCAAGAGTTAGAAGTGACAAGGGTGGAGAAAACACTGAAGTATCACTCTTTATGCTTTCCAATCCACAAAGAGGCCCAGGAAGGGGTAGCATGATTACCAGGAAAAGTGTACATAACCAACGGATTGAGAGACTTTGGAGGGATGTCTACTATCAAATTACATTCTTATATTACAATCTTTTCTATCACATTTTTTAGATCTAGACAATGGTGTGCACATGTTTTGTTTACATTATGTGTTCATCCCTCATACAAACAGAGATTTGGCTGGCTTTGTGGCTGCATGGAACAGGCATGGAGTTACATCAGCTGGAAATCAACACCATTGCAGCTCTGGATGATGGGGATGAATAGTGTTGTATATTCTGATCTTGTAGTGGCACAAGAAGTATTTGACGAGGTGTCGTTCAGGGCTTGATTTGTTCTTGATTTGTTCATTAGGCAAGTACATGTAAGAATTTCATCCAGGCAACTAAAATTCTGTCAATGTTGTACAGTATACAGCGCAACCAATTTATTTGTATTCCTGAGGGAATTTACTAACAATTGTTTTTAAAGTAATCAAAAATACATTTAACACTTTTTTCAGCTCGCCAGAAAAAATCAGATTTGCTTATTCAACATCATTTGGCTAACATGAATTTCATGATACTTAGTGAAGACAATGTTAGATTTCTGTTTTGCAGCAGAGTGCAAACAGAAAAGGAACCACTTCGTACAGTAATAACATTTTACTTTTCAAAACTTTTTTAATGTGAATTTTTTTGGAATTCTCCCCCAGGGAGATTTTGTCCAGCATTTACTCTTTAATTATTCAGCTCAGGTATAGCAGTACCTAGCAGGAAGATTCTATGTCACCCTCTCCTTCTGTAAATAGAACCAACTGATTAATAATCCACTTTCTTCAAATTCTTATCATTTCAGTCATTTAAAATAAAGCTATGCTGTTAATGAACATTAGTATCACAAGGAGTATTGGCAGATTAAGTAGCGCATTCTTTTCTGGGAAAATGTAACGATAAAAATCAATTTCTCAAAATTCCAAACAGTCATAAATTTTCTTGTTTTGACAAAATTTGGGAAAAAACTAATACTTTTCATGCAGACGTCCTCTGGTATAAAAGTTTTATCAAGTCTATAAATTTAAATTAACATGGTTACTGATATTCCAAACTTGTCAACCAAACAAATGCAGCGCCTTAAAAGTCAATTTATAATATTGAAAATCAATAACTGCTCTGAAATGGATGAAACAGCAAGTTATTGTGATTCGCTTATTTCTATCCACCCATGGACGTGTGTCTGGAAATGACTATGAACCACTTTGTGGTTTTCACCTTCCGAGAAATTAAGCCACAACCAAAGTTTTTTCAGCAACTTTAACCATGTGCAAAATGATCAAACAGGAATTATAGTAGAATTCTACTATTGTAGACTACTCAGGACTTGTACTTCACTTGTCACATCCTACGAAAACCAACTTTTCGTGCCGTAAACACCTCCCTGGCATCAGCCTCCATCTTTAAGAAAATCAACAGCTTCGTCACCACTCCCTCACCCAAACAACAGGGACCGTTGGGTCCCAGTCTTTTAAGAATGATGAATGTCGACATGGAAGTCGAATTGATAATAATCGTCGTCTGGAGCACATGTAGAAGTTCGGTTCGAGTAATGGATGTTAGCGTGAACAAAGAGTTGTCTTGAATATTGAATGTTCGCTTGAATGTTAAACGTTTCCGTATGAATGCAGAATGTCGATCTGGGTCCTACACTGGACCAATAATGAAGCTTCGAACAACGAATGTCGATATTTATTTTTGTCCGTAAATACGCGCCATAAGACATGACTATGACGAGATTTCCCATAATTTGATACTTTTTTCCAATTTGTTTTCATTAGGCAGAAGCACTTTTAAAAAAGTTATTGGAAATCACTCTCCTTACACAGCTTTATACATATAACCCTTTAAACATGTTGAGTGACCAAGACAGAATTTCTCCTTACAATATCAACACAATATCAAACAGACAAGTGATGAGAATGAAGAAAATATTAATTAGGGGAGTATGAGTTGATCCACTAATTAATTCTCCAAACTAACATCATAAGAATTCTATGGCAGACAGTGAGGAGAATTATTAAAATAAAATAAAATGAGATCTTGGGAGTTGAGGGGCTAATTAGGTTTAATTAAGTTACCTTGCTTCTACGACTTCTAGTGAACATCCTGACTCTGAATCTGGGAGAAACACAAATCATGCATTGAAGTGCTCACCGAGTACAAAATTTACAAGTACAGTGTTCAAATTGTGATTGAAAAGATTTCACATAGGGTGCAATCCAGTTTACATACACCAAGGAGAAGGAACAATATAAAACAGGGCTGTGCCTCAACAGAGCCTAGTTACCCCAAGTGCAGGGCTCGACACTAATGGTAGCCCACTAGCCACAGACTAGTAGAAATTCAGTTTTGGCCACTGGTTTTCAACTTCCACTAGCCAACAAACACGGGCCTACTATTACACTACCAAAGCCATGTAGACAATCGCTACAAATGGAGCTTGCTGAAAACTATACTAGATCGCACACACCAATTATCTTCCTCCTGGGCCCATTTCTCTGATGAGTGATCGCCTAAAGAAAGTTTTCGTACGGCTTAAATACCTGGAACGCCTGGTAAATTCTACCATTAACACCTTCTTACAATCAAGAATTGTTGGTACGCAGCCCACACAGATGCCCAAAGAACCAATATCCATTGTTCGTGTGGTCATACCTTTCAAAGATCAGAAATCTGCAAATTATGTTAAGAAAGAGCTCAAAAATCTTAGCATGAAGGTGCAGACAACTGTCCAGCCAGTAATTGTTAGCCGCAAAGTTGGCCAAGATCTTAAAGTACGAGAAATCAAGCCACAGATTGTCAACCAACAACGCGTCATTTATCAATTTCAATGTGACCTGTGTGATGCGGGTTATGTGGGCTATACATGCGGACACTTACACACACGCATGGATGGACATAAACGAAAGGCATCTTCAATATATAAACACTACCACGAACGGCACAGCGAAGTCCCGAAAGACCTACTGAAACGTTTTAGCATTCTGAAGAAGTGTAGTAACAAGTTCGATTGCTTGGTGAACGAAATGCTTTTCATCAGAGACTTAAAACCCACTCTGAACGTGCAAAGCGATTCAATTCGCGCAAAAGTATTATTTTTTTTAATTAGCTCGTAACATATTTATGCTAATTTAGTGTTACACCTTGCCACAAACTTTATATTTTTTATTTCTCCTTGACAATGGCGTCATGATGACACCGAAACATCGGTTTTTATCGTTGGTTTTAGCTAGTTTTTTTTTGTTTGTTTTTGTTTTTGGTTTTTTTTTGTTACCTCTTTCCATACTAATGGCTAATTACTTAATACATATAAAAAAATTTTTCAATCCATTCTGTCCTATAGCATTTTGGTCTATTCAATCCTATGGTCATTAACCTCTTTCTCCCAACCCCCCCCCCCCCCCTATTCCTCTTGTTTTATTCACCATCACATATGTATATCTCTCCAGTAATAGTATTATTTTTCTGCTCTTCCCACTTAATATATTCATTCTAAATATTTTTTACCACAAACCCTAATAACGTTTTACAGTAATCATGACAAAGAAATCAAGTACCAGAAAGATCAAAAAGAGGAAAATAGATGAAGGTGCACATACCAATCTCTCTAATGATGTGTCAAAGGAAACTGCTCAAGGGAATTTAACCTCAGGAACTCCATTGACCCCTCATCCCTCGGATACATCTAAAACAGACAACCAACAGACAGAAGAAGAAAATTAACAAGAAGAAACATCCTAAAATACAAAAACACAAGAAAGATAATAAAAAACCTAAACCTGATCCATCTTTTACGACTAGTATGCGTAAATGGAAATGAGAAACTATCAAATCTACCACCTTCTCAAAAAAACGAAAAAAGTCTCTTTTCAAAGTCCACCACCTATCAACTATAATAGAAAGAAACAAAGCCACCATCTACAATCTTCGATCCAGTCTTACTACTTCAGGTTTTGAAACCCACAACGGAAACCTTACTTACTCTACTAAAAGCAGCATTCAACTAAACACTACCACTATCATGCAAAGCATCCAATACCTTGAAGGCAAAAATACAGCACTCTTCAATAGAATCAAACAACTTAAAGATGAAGAAAAATCAAAACAACAAAAATGAATCCAACACCTGAAGAGAATCAAACAAAACCATGGCTACATCCTTTGCAGACACATCCACTCCATCACCACAAATCTACACAAATTCATCGATCACCTCCAAACTAGAGTCCAACTTTGGCCACAAGACACAGCTCTCTTACTAGAAAATGAATGCATAACCTCACGCAAATCACAACTATCAGCAGAAAAAGAAAAACTTTCTTCAATCAACAAAATTCACAATTTCACAAACATCAACCTTTCCTCTGACCTCACAGAACTTTTGAACAAAGGAACCAATTTTATACCAACCACAGATTCTACCACCATACCTAACATAAAGAAAACAATCTCTACAGAAGTCAACTCCGCTCTTAACAACCTAATCTACAAAGGAACCAATCCACTTAAAGCTACAAACCAATCAACCAGAAAGGAAACTACAAACCTCTTCCGCAGATACCACCCTTACACAAACAAAAACCCAGTCAAGCTTCTCCAAGAAGAACAGACTAGACCATATTTTAATGTCCACATCATCGATTATGTCCACAACACCATTTCTTACTCCAAGCAATACCTACAGTCAACCACACACTTACACCAGACAACTTACAGACTCCACCACATACAAACGTATTGACAATTTTGACCTTACCAAGACTATAACAAACTCCAACAAATTACTTAGCAAACTACAAATACGTTTTAACAAACTACTTTCAACCTCAACCAACAAGAAACTACTTAACACTATTACACAAGACAAACTTCAACTACCTTACATGAAACTCCTACCTAAAGTACATAAACTGACTGATACTGCCTCACCCTCAAACCTTCACAATCTAACAGGACGACCCATTATAACTGCACACAGCTGGATGACTTCTAACCCCTCACGTTTACTTGGTACAGAGCTTGACAAAAAATTATTTTACTACTGAAAGACATTTTTGAAGAATAAAACATTCCTTTTCCTTTAATTTACAACTCAACAGACCTTTTGGACTCATTTCACAACTTTTATGTTAACGATATTGACAATTTTACTTTAACGACTTTTGACTTCACATCGCTCTACACCAACATCTCACAATCAGACACCATCCGTGCCATCACCACCAGTTGCAAACTATTAAACCTACCAACCTTTAACAGAGACTTTTTACTTAATTTAAACAATTTTATTAACAACCGTAACTTTTTCTTTTCAGGACAGGACGTTTACCAACAAATCAAAGGGGTTGCTATGGGCAGCTACCACAGCCGGCAAATCACTGACCTGGTCTTGCTGCTCAGGGAATTAACTTTCTTTTCGGAACGTGACACCACTGGACTTTTCCTTTTTTGTAGATACATCGACGACGGATTTTTGTTGACAGACAAAAACAACATTACAGATATTATTAACCATTTATCCACTACATATCCTTCACAAATCCCGATCACTTTCACCACCAATTGTCATTCCATTCACTACCTAGACCTCACAATTTCCCTCAATTACCACACCATACTATATCACAAAATTCACCACCAAATTTACCAAAAACCCCATAACAAATACATGTACCCCCATTTCTCATCAAATCACCCACAACACATTTTCACAGGCATCATCAAGACTGAAACTGTACGATACAGCAGACTATCAAAAACCAAAGACATGCAATTACAACTTTATACAGAAACTCTTTTCTCTATGACTGACCGCTCTTGACTACCCCAACAAACTAATCACTAAAAACTCTTACCCCTGGCTACCTTTAGTTACCACTGTGACAAAAGATGACGACTCACCAAAACAAACCAATCCACTAAGAAATCTACAATCTACTACCGCAGCAAATACAACAAAACATGCATGAACAGACAAAATAGTACGCCACATGCTACACAAATACCTCAACATGCATATCCCCAAACTCACCAAAGCATACAGCAACACCACCAAACTGCACACCATGCTACTCACCAATGAGCTATTACACTCTAAAATTACCAAATAATAATAGATTTTAATGCCATTAAAAAAATATACATATATATATATAGAGTTCATCTATTTTTTTTTTCTGTATTTCATTTTTTACAGTTTATGGATTCCAACATGATCATTACATTCTTATACATTTATGTGCCTTGAGCTATTTTCAAACGAATCGCAACAAAATTCTCATAAATATAGAGAAGACATCCCTGATGTTCTTTTCTTAACACTTTAGTTCCATTTCGAGATTGTAGTTGACTATTAAAGCCACTATGTATAATTCTTAGGTAATTTATTAAAGAATCTACTATACTCTTACCTCATTATAATCTTTCGACATTTTTCAGCGATAATCTCAAAGAATTTTGTAATTTATCTTAGCTCATTATTGCATTTTAACTCATAATTGTATTTTGGCCTTGCTCATCATACTTATTTTCATGTATAATAATTCTTGTCAAAACTCGAATTTGTTATAATCGTACTATATTTCTATACTTATAGCCTTCCCTTTTTACGGGGCTTTCTCCGCGCTATCTCCACCAAAAACTGTCTTTTTGTTAATAACATCTGTTTTATATTGCAAAAGTATGCAGAACAATTTAATCCACTTAACTATTGGTATGCTCTATGCTTTATTTATTGTTTCACATCTACTCTAGCTATTGTCTACATTAATAGATTGGATACATCTACTCTAGCTATTCTCTACTTTAATAAGTCAATACAATAATTGTTCTCTTTCCGATCTTTAATTTATTTAACTCACCGTTCGACAACCATTCACAGCGAAGGTGGATCGATGCATCCCAACAGTTAATCACTTTCCACAGCCAGGTTAGAACGAAAGATCTCAACAATGGGTCCTCGCCCTCTTCCAACAACGTCCGATAACCTTACATCAACGTCTCCATTCAATTCCTTCTGCTGAAACACGTATTCATCTCCTTTATCTCTGGAAATAATTCATCTTCTAGACATCTCGCGGGCCAAAATCCCTTTTACGACGAAGATCGATTTAACACTCTTCATCAATTTCCCAAGAGCAATCGCGCGTTACTTGTACGTCATAAGACTCACGCAATACGATCACGCCATTCTGACGTGACCGTCCCAGATTAAGATCTTTCAACTCCGCTATTTCACGACACGGAGCCAGTAGCGAAAATCTTTTTTCGTCAGAAATATATATATTTTTTTTTTCATTGGATATTAAGGACAAGGTAGCTCCCTCTCATATTTCTTAAGGTATCTATCTTTGCTTTCTTCATATAAATAATGGCACACACCTTCCCTTTTGGTTCTGGCTCCCGTTTCGTGACACTTCCGTTCGGTGTACGCACACTTGAAATTATTATTATTTATGTTTTTGTTTTTTGTTTTTATTCATTTAATTATCTTTCTTTTAATTTACATAAGTATTCTCTTCTGTATTAGCACCGCATTCTTTGTTTCTCTACATGAGCATTGCATTCTCCTCCGTACTATCTCGGAAAAATATTGTTTTTTCAATTGTTTACATAAGTTTTCTCTTCTATTATATCTGAAATTTTCTTTATTTAATATACATATTTACTTCCCTCTATATTATAAATTTTTTTCCTTTTTTTAATTATTTTTTTTCCTTCGGAATAGGTTCCAATGACTCTCTAATTTACCACTATAATTGTGTAGTTTTTCTCGTTTTCTTTAACAAGGACTCGGCACGAGGATGTCGGGCATTGACCTGGTACCAGGTTAGAAACATCCTCGCTCGGTTGTGGTTTGCCTCTGACGACTCACAACCATAAGGAGCCTTGGTGCCGATGCATCCTTCTCTCCTCACCCGGCCAGTTTATTTCCATTTCTCTCCATCTTTGAACAACTTTCATAGACACTTCACATCTTCTTTCACCACTCCTCGATCCAACTCCTTATAATATAACATATAAAAGTCTTCTGTTGATATATGTATTTTATTAGCTCTTTACAGATCCTTCTAATTAGACAAAATTCCATATAATTTACCTTTATTGTTTTTATTCAACCCTAAAAGCAAATATAAACCTGGACCCTTAGCCCACACCACCCCAAAACATTTTAACATAACCCCTCACCATAAACTCGCAGGAAAAGTGTTAACTAGCTCACGTTCTTTTTATATGTCATCTATAATTTGAAATGCCTAACACAGTTCTTCATCACATCCCCTACAACCACTTATAAAGATGGTAATAGAAATCAACACTGCTCCTCTTCTACCTATATCCTTCCCATTCCTGCAGTCACCTGTCCATAAAAATAATTGTAAAAGGGGAATACTTTATTTTTATCAATATTCCTTTTTTCCTATGCTATCAATAACCCCTTTTCCCTTCCTACAGTCAAAAACAGAGACCCCATTCCACAAACCCTAAGCAAACCCTCACCTATTACAAACCTTTACCTCACCCAAACCCTAACCCTAACCCAACACTAATTTAGCACTCACCCTAACCCTAAAACCTAATCCAACACTACCCCTAACTAACACTAACCCCAACCCCAGTATAACCCTAACCCTAACTATAACCAAAACTCTAATATAACATTAGCAATTTAACCCTTACAACGATTGATTATAATAATTGGATAATTTAGATACGGTGATTGGGATCACAACAAATCAGGGGAAATTACATTTGATCGTAAATAACAGAACATTTGAAGGTGAATACCGCTGTGCAGTGCGGCGCATTGGGGAACTAATGCATTACTGGAGATTCATTGTTCGTAGCTTGTGGACGAGTTGGATGACATTAATGGCGTGAGTGCTAGTTGTTCGGAAAAGGTTTCATATCCTTTACACTATTTACAGGTGGGGGGGGAGAGCCTCTGCACAGTGCACCAATTAAGGAGATCCGACGAAGGGGCTTGTTGGAGGGGGGGTTTAAATCTTTATTACAAGTTGCTGATTCGCAAAGGAACACAGGACATTCCGGTAAGCCCAGAATGTGGTTAAGATGGCGCGAGGTGCAATGTGAAAGGCGGTTGTTATGCGTTGGCGAATGCGGGTCTTAATTTTAGAGATAATGGTTTGAGCGGATGGCCGTTTAGATTCGAAAGTGTCGAGGCTCCGGGCGGCCCACAGCTCATTTAGGGTGAGTTTTATTAAAAAGGAGATGATGGCATTTGAATGCACCCAAGAGGAGCCTTGGGGCAGCCCTTGGCGTAATAAATGATAGATTCGGAAAGTAAAAGAAGTTGATCATAAAACTGATTTATCAGATTTGACATCCAGCTCCACACAGGAGACACGAGGCGACACGAGTAGAAAGCATGAGAGATCGTTTCCCGCTCGTCACAGCCCGCGCATTGATCGATCACGGCGAACTGGCGCCATGACTTGAGATAGGCCCTTGTTTTAACCACACCGTGAGCGATCCGCCACGCTATTTCGCTTTCCCAATTGGTACTCAGACCAGCACCGAAGATGTCCTGCCAGATATTTTGCCAAGTGAGTTTACAGCCCAACCGCGTCGCTCCCACTGTTCGACGCAAGGGAGCCGCTGGGGAGGAGGGGGTGTTAGCCTTGAGTAAAACGTTCTCACCGTGAGTTCGGGGAGGGGATCGAAATTCACCCCCACCCGGTCGACTGTTGTCAAGGCAGCGCGGTAAATGGGGGTTGGTCATCCCCTAGATACTTGGGAACGTAATTGGAGCGGAGAAACGCCCAACTTTTAATTCTGCGGCTCAGCGGAAAGCCGACCCAATATCGCGCAAAAAACACCCATTTGGCCGCGTAAGTCGCGTCACCCACCGGGGGAATCCACCGGAGTTTAAGGGCTCGCGACTTTACCAGGGGATGTACGACGGACAAACCTCCTTCTTGCCAACCTCCAAACCTTGCCATGGTAATCGACAGACCTCGCGTTTAACAAGTTCTGTTTTGCCTTTCCAAAGGAACTCCCAAATGGCCTTGGTAATGCGGGTGTGAACCCAGTTAGGCATTTTCACCACTGTCGCAGTGTAACAAAGTCCCGAAGCTCCAAGCGTGTTAATGAGGATAGATTTTCCTTTTAGGGACAGGGTCCTAGTGCGCCAGAGGTTAAGACGGTTTTCGAGTTTTTTAACCCGAGTCTCCCAGTTAGCCTGTTCTGTGTTAGCGTTACCCAAGTAGATCCCGAGAATTTTAAGCTTATCGGCTACCCATGTGATATTAACGGGGCCTGTGGTTCTTTCGGCCTGGGAGCCCATCCATAAGCCCTCGGTCTTCTTGGGATTAAGGCGTGAGCCGGAGCCTCGCTCGAAGGTGTTAATTAGGTTAAAAGCGCGGGTTATAGAAAATTCGTTAGCCAGTATTAGTGTTGTGTCATCAGCGTACTGAGACACTTTGTAGGTTTTAGTAGTGGAGCCTGGAATAGAGATGGGATCGGGATCGCGGCGAGATGGAATCGGGATCGCGGCGGATTGCCTGCCCCAGGGTTTCCACGATGAGGCAGTATAACAGTGGGGATAGCGGGCAACCTTGTCTAGCCCCCCGCTGGAGGGGGAAGGACGAGCAAAGCCAGCCGTTGTTAATCACCCGTGAGGTAATGTCCGTGTAAATCGCCTAAACCCAACAGCGAAAGTCGGGCCCGAAGTTAAAGCGCTCAAGAACGCGTTACAAGAATTTGTGATTTACGCGATCGAAAGCCTTCTCCTGGTCGAGGCTGATAACAGCTGCTGAGAGCTTTTTGTGCCCCGCGAAGTCGATCGTATCGCGCAAGAGAAACAGGTTTTCGAAAATACTGCGTCCAGGAACGCCGCAAGTTTGATCTTCATTTAGGATATTTAGTAAAACCTTCTCATACGGTGGCACAAGGCCTTTGTCGCAATCTTATAATCCAGGTTCAGCAGCGAGATCGGGCGCCAATTTTTAGGTCGTCATTCTTGTAGAGCAGGCATAGGATGCCCTGGCGTTGCGTGGCTGAGAGAAAACCCTCGCGGAAAGAAAAGTTAAGCGTCTCCACGAGGTCATCCCCAATGGATCCCCAAAAGCGGGAGTAAAAATTCGGCTTAAAAGCCGTCCGCTCCGGGCGATTTACCCGATTCTATTTGTGAAAGCGCAGCGTGACACTCGTCAAGGGTCAGCTGGCCTTCGCAGAGTTTTTGTTCTTCGGATGACAAAGTGGAATCTAATTGTTCCAGGAGCCAGTCTTGACTCGCTGGGTCGACGGGTTCCTTAGTGTAGAGTTCCTTATAGAAGGCTATGCATTCTCCGAGAATGCCTCAGGAGTTTTTAAATCGTGGTTTGGGGGTTCACGCGCAATTCGTGAATTGCGTTACGTGACTGGCAGGATTTTTCGAGCTGGAAAAAATACCGCGTCGATTTCTCTCCCAGCTCGGTCCATTTCTCTTTGCTGCGAAGAATACACCCTGAGATGGCTTCGTCATCCAGAGCTCTCAAGCGATCTTTGATCTCGAGCAGTTTCTGACAGTGTGCGGCATGATTCGAGTCTGCCTGTGACGACAAGTCACGAAATTCCCGATCAAGAGCGGCTCGCTCGCGCCTGCGAGTGTTAGCGGCGGTCACGCTATGAGATATGGCAATCTCTTTCAGTTGTAGTTTGCCCACATCCCACCAAACCCGGGGGTCGGTGAAGAGGGGCTTTTGAGATTGCCAGTGGGGCCAAAAAGTTTCCACTTCGGCGCAGAACTCGTCTGATTTTATTAGCCGCGTGTTAAATTTCCAAATGCCTCGGCCTCGGGGATTTGAATTCCCCAATTGGTCTGAGTACGGGAAAATGGCGCTTTTGTGAGCACGCACTACTGATCTCCACGCGCCATGAGCATAGAACCGATCTAACCGACAACCGACCGAATGTGGGCCATTAAACCAGGTAAATAAACGACTAGTGGGGTTTTTGGCGCGAAAGACATCCTCGAGGGTAAGTTGGTCCGTCAATGCATGCAAATCTGGAATTCCCTTATCCTTCAAGCTGTCTTCGCCTCCCCATTTATCCAACCGGATGTCTGGAACACAGTTGAAATCGCCTGCGATAATTATTTCTGTATTGTGCATGACGTAACGCCACAAATTCGCGAAGAACGTGGCGCGTTCAGAAGGGTGATTTGGAGCGTAAATATTGAGAACTTGAAAAGAACGGGTGTCTGTCTGCTTTGATTTTCGCAGTGACAAACCGGCCCGCTGTGTCCATAGAAAACTTTTCGATTTTAACTCTGCTCCGGGGGCGGATAAGTTAGCCCACTCCGGCCGATCGCGTTGTGCCAGCGTTTCTCCCACAGCTTACCTTTCGTGACATCCGGTAAATGTGTCTCCTGAAGGAGAAAGATGTCAAAATTCTGCCGTTTGAGATGATTGAAAACTTTGTCCCGCTTGGGAAACTCGGCGATACCATTTACATTAAGTGAGCAAATGGACATCGCCATAATTAAACGAAACGGGAAAATCAAATTGAAAGCGAACATTACAAAATAAGCGTTCAGGAAAAGTTTGTAGTCTGCTTGGGCGACTTTGAAAAAATTCGAGAAGCTTCGCAAAAGCGTGAGCTTGCACAGTTCCAGTAGGCCCTTGCCATTGTTGTTGCGTGGCGTTGGAAACTTTTAGCTGGCGACCTCGTTGTTTGAGTGATCACCGTGTTGGTGGTAACAGTAGTAGCCTTGGCACTTGTAGAAAAAAGCGACTGGCGCCGCTTTCATAAATGCTTGCCTGTGAGTTCCTTGATGGGCCAGAAAGGACGACCCTACTTTCTACAGGGTGGGGAGCGTCTCGTTTTCGGCGCGGAGCGGGTAACGGAGTGGTGTCCATAGTGTCTTGCTCGTTAGAAGTGACAGCTTTTGCGTAGGTCGAAGGATGGCTTGGGAAAAGGTTCTGGGTCTCCTCTGAGCCCCAGTCTCGTGGGGCTGCGGTGATTTCGTCCAGCAAAGCGGATTTACTGGGGTCTTCTGGAGGGGCCTCTGGCGGTGGTTGTGGGGGTGGAGGGGCTGGTTGCACCCGGCGCCTTCTGGGACAGTTTTTTATCACGTGCTCTGTGGACTGGCAACGATAGCACGTGCTAGGCCGTTCAGTATATTTAAAGCCAATTTCAACACCACCGATGACTAACCGTTTTGGAATGCCCCTTGTGCGACACGTCTGCCGTTTTCAATGTGTGTAAATCCTTCTTCAGGGTAGTGAAGTCGTCGTAATTTCGGCGATGTAAGCGTGCCATAGGTGTTGAGGAGTTAAATTAAATCGTCGTCAGGGTATTCCACTGCGACGAAATTCGAGACGTGAATCGATTTCGCGCCCAACATGCGTAGTTGCTTTCACTCATCTCCATAATCGAAGCCAGTATTCGCAAGTTCTGCCGCACATTCCGCGTCATCTAAGGTTATATCGAAACATTTTCCTCCGAATTGGGGCACTATGCCGGTAATACGTTTAGCAAAATCAGGCAGGGATTTTGCGATGTTGATAGAATCAAGTTCCATAGAGTCATCGATGATTAATCGTACTGTTTGCCTGTGTGCGAAAACCGGCCTGGGACGGCTGAGCGCCATGTGTTTGCCAGAAAAACCACGCAAAACAGAACGCACAAACCGCCGTACTCATTCCTTCTTTGCTGTAAGAAATACGAAAACCGTCTGGCGTAGAGCTGTCTCGAAATTGAGGAAACACTCGGTAAAACGGACTAGTCTGACTTTCGGACTAAGAAAAGATACTACGCTTGAACTTAGCCAAAAGGCCGACCAACTTTGCACTGTTTCGGCCTTCTGGACCTCATCAGTGCACTGCTGATGCGAGGATGGGGGGAGAACCGAGAGGGTCACCCCAAACGACCCAAAACTTGTGGTGTCGTCTAAGCCATGCCAGAGTGCTCAAACTAGATTAAACTAGTGAGCATGCGCAATTGCAACAGCAATAACTCATCCGAGGTAGAGTGCTCAATTTGGAAATGAAAGCAAAGCTTTTTATGCCAAAGAGCTATATCTATTAAAACCTGGATCATTGGATAATGCAATTCAAGACTTTTTATTGGCTCAGCCAATATGGTATATGAGCCAATATGTCATAATCTTATATCTGTAAATTGTAACATCCGGTTTCTTCTTACAAAATAAACTGGCGAGAAGATTTGTTTAATATCTTGGGGACGTTTTTTTTTTTTAATAAAACATTTCCACTCGCACTTGTTGGATATGAGATGATCATAGCCAACTCGGCGCTACACGCCTCATTGACATCTCATATCCAACAGGCACGAGTGGAATAATTGTTAGATATTTTTAGTATACAGTAAATGGCTTGAACCCGGGTGTAACATGTGAAGGTGTAGTCTGATCGTCCGGGTGAGTGTAGTCCTGAGAAGGAATGTTGTCGGTGGTAGTGACTGACGTTTTGACAACCTGTGCGGAAGTCACCATCAGAGTCAAGTGCATGATTGTTGTCAGTAGAATGTTCTTATTCCAGTTCATGTAAAATGATCGGTTGGTTTTGCCGTGATGTCATTGGCTGTAAGACTCAAGTGACGTAAGTCGGTCGTGATTGGTCTGTTTTCGATCTGTCGGTAAAGTTAGGTCGTTCTTTTTCGGTCGTTTGTGATGTTTATGTCGTGAATGAGTCGTTTGTATGGAGCAGGTAGTTGTTGACATCTGTTTAGGGGAGTCTGTTAATATAATGTTAATATAATATAATGTTAATATAGAGTCTGTTAATATCATGTTAATATAATGTTAATATAAAATGTTAATAAATGCTACTAGAATGTTATGATTTTAGAACTTTCTCTGTTGTTCAGCTCTGAAATTATACTAAAACAATTAGATACAATGAAATAAATGAAGTTCATATATTTTGAACTGCGGTATTTAGATACATATGATGCACGATCCTCGCAGTAGATAGCGCTATTTAAGCAATAGCGAAAATCAGACCTGAAAACAATCAGGCTTGTACGGGATTCGAACCACTGACCTCTGCGATACTAGTGCAGCGCTCTACCAATTGAGCTAAGAAGCCAACTGGGAGCAGGCCGTTAAGTTGATTCGTAATAAGCCCGTGAAAGTGATAAATCAGATACAATGAAATATATGAAGTTCATATATTTTGAACTGCGGTATTTAGATACATATGATGCACGATCCTCGCAGTAGATAGCGCTATTTAAGCAATTCGGCGAATACTTGTTAAATATAATATAATGCAAGAGTGAGTTTATATTCGGTCTTTTATTCGCTACTCTGAGTTTCATGCTTGAAACATGAAATATGCGAAGCATGAAACTCAGAGTAGCGAATCAATGACCGAATAGCCTCACTCCTCCATTATAATTATTGCTCTAGCTCTACTATTGAGCACTTTTAAGTCGATGGGGATTTCAACCCATTCCTAGATTATATATATAATGGATATACACACGCACAACTGGGTATTATTGAACGCATACTCTGAAATACATCTTGCCATCCGGTTCCACTATAGTTTTGACTGAATTGGTGGAGTACGCTACCCCACTCCAGCAAAGCGAACCCTGCGTTGTTAGCGCGAGGTTTAAGCTAGCGAAGAGTTGGGAGACGACAAGACATCCTTTAACAGTCGAGAAAAACGTTTCAATCTAACGCCATTTTTGAAAGAATTAAAAACCTAACGTTATCAGTTTTGGAACCAGTGCAGCTCTCATTATGGCTACGGAGGCGGCGTGGCTGAGTGTTCAGGGTGCTGGACTTGTAATCCGGTGTCCCGGGTTTAAGTCCTCCACCTTGCCGCTCACTGGATTTGTTCTCGGCTACCCCCAGTTCAACTCCTCAGCTGCGCTCTGTAAATAGCCTACTGGTCTGCCTCATGCCAATGGGAATTTTTAAGCACTTAGTTAATCTACATTGTGGCTGAAAACCCCTTATGTGGGAGCTTCATTTTACATTTTAATTTAATTTAATTTAATACGCTGGTTTATTTCCCATAATGTACGCAAGCTGGAGTTCAGCTCTATTTGTCTTTTAAAGCTCCCCAAAATAATTACAATTAAGTTGACTTATTTCAGCAGAAGCTAAGTTTAATATATCTTTTAGGTAAATGACATATGTTAAAGTTAAAGCATCTTAGTGATGTTAAAGCATCTTGGTGAAATTAATGTATTTAAACCGCCAGCTTTAGCAGTGGTTTCACGTAAGGACGAGAAGAGTTTGGTTGGCGCGGCGAATGCAGTGAGTAATTTTCTACGGCCTCTCCATCTGCATAAAAGAATTGCTGATTTCAAAAAGCCGAGTCTCAGAAAAGCAATCATATCAGCCTTTAGAAACAACAGATACACAAAACTGGAGTTCGAAAGCAAGCAAGCACGATGGCACGTACAAACCTGCATGTACAAATTGCCGAAATTTGGAGACCCCCCCACGCGAGAACAATTTCTTTACCTGTGAAACCAGATATTTCGTTTTGTTTGTAAAGTGACAGTCGATTGATTAAATTAATGATTCTCATATTACCTATATATAAAGAAGCGATTACACATTAGACACACAATAAAACGAGTTGGAATTACGCCTACACTTGGTTTAAATCGTCTTTAAAGGACACCGGTCCGCTGTTTTCACTACCCCCTCCCCCCCCCCAGCCGAACCTCTATAGCCATCTTTGTGACTAAATAACGTTGATTTCAAGATGATGAGTTTAGTTTTTGCACGTTACAGCTGTTTAAAAACATTAAGAAAACTCCAAATTATACATCACAATATCGTGAAGTAATAGAACGCATTTTCCGGGCTGTAGAACGTGATTAATCCACCCCAGTTGGGTTTTTTCCCCAGCATCCCGCATGGCTTTATCCCGTTACAATGTCTGTAAAAATTTGCTCTATTGCTTTTATGACACAACTAGTTACATGCAGACTCTAGAACCTACTGCAGCATCCACTTGGAAACTGAATTGACCAATCAGACGATGCGTACTATGTTCATTTATGTTGTAATCCTAATTCAGCCATCGGTTAATGCACTAATACAACTCTTTTCATCAAAACTGCCCTGTTAAAACACCAACACGTTTTAATATCTAAAGAATTCTATTCCTGGTCAAGAGACTTAGTTGTTAGTCGTTTTCTTCGTCTCTCCTCGTTTGGCGAGATCGTTTTCTCAAATCAGTCAGCTTTTCAGGTTGAAAAAACGAGATTTGCGTATCAAGAAATGGTCTATTGTTCCGGCTCAAATTCACACATTAAGTAGTAGACAATAGTCCTTTTGTTCTTTGTAGCGCTGAGGGACTTTGGCCGAAGCGACGCGAAAAAGTTCGTGACTAATCGGAAAAAAAAATTTTGGCATCACAATTCAGCTATTTTGGAAGAGTAGGTAGCGCATATTTGCACACGACAGATAAATTGTCACCGGAGTACCCCAAGGGAAAATTAAACGCTGATTTAGCCGCTTCGGGGAAGTGGGTAGCGTAAATTTGTCTCGTCGAGTCAACTCTCAATTGTCTACCCCAGTAAAAAATTGACCGCTAATGTGGCAGTGCACACATCGAGAATTCAAAATACGTTGTGTCTCATTCAGACCACCTCTCTCCGTATAAATCTTTCTCCAGAAACTGTCATAGTTCTAAACTGAAGTCGTCATAGTTCAAAACTAAAGTCTAGTCTTTCCGAGCGTTTAAATTTCCCGCTCGTATGCTAATCCGAATCTTCGACAAATCCCTCGCGTGTTCTGAAGCTGTTGCGCTATTGTTCAAAAATGGCCATATAGGGTCATTTTTCGCTTGTCTAACAAAGCCTATTGTTATCAAATTTGAGTCACTTTTCTTGATACGTGTAAAGACCTGTATTGAGATCATCTGATCACACTCGGGCGTTCAATTTTTAATTCTATTTCATTGACCTCATAGAAAACCAGGTGCTTCAGATGGTGCTGTCACGAGAGGGAGAGGAAAGCATGCCCGTCATGTTTTAGAAATGGCAAGATGTTTTTCAGAAGACTTGGAAAAAACCCAATAAATCAAAACTTTTTAAGGCGAGTTTTTGCGAATATGGCGTACCAGACAAAGACTAACAAGCAGTTCTTTAGTGTCTGAGTCAGGAAAGGCCTCCTTTATTTAAAACCTATGGCAAAACTGTGCGCGGTCAAGATTAAAGAATTCTCAGGGTCAACCAAACATAACAGTAATCAAAACAATTGCAACACCGTAGAATCAACAAAATAAGCAGAAGTACTCTTCGCGACAAAAGGTGTAACAGCCTCTATATATTTTTCCTTCTCTTTTTAAGAAAAAATAGTAAGTTACAATGGAGTACAGAGATCTTAGCTTGCCGGATGATTAAAAAAAATAAAAAGGGAAATGTGACGTATCTTCTAGCAGTCTTATAAAACGTAACTTTTGCCAAAAGCTTACAACCATTAAGATTGAATGCTTCTGATTTTGCAGATAATTGAAAATTGCTAGCGAAAAAGATTTTTTTAGGGCAAGGCTGTTAAATCAAACACTTTCAAAGTTGTCAAAATAAGGGTTTCGCACAACTAATAGGTTAAAGCCCATGCTGGAAACGATAACATTTGCTTTCAGGGTAAAGTCCCGGGTCCGGCGGTAAATCAATCCAGAACTGTTATCTTAACTCTTAACTCATAGCAGGCTATCTATTGAAATTGTAAAATATTTCAAAATATTTACAATCACGATCAAAAATTTATTTCAGAGCAGCCTGAATAGGAATGCTTAATTAAAAACCCACTCTATCTGGCAAACTGTTCTCAATGAAAATCTTTGCAATTATTGCGCAACTCTCTCTACTATCACGTACCTTTTTACGGGAACTTTGCAATATGCGTTTACAGGTATGTAATTATGAACTTTGAGATTCCGAAAATTAATTTTGCTAAATTCAGCTTTCCATGTTATGCTTACTTCTTGTTTCCCTCACTTCAGTCGACAGGTGTACCTTTGTTGAACGCGATGTGTTTGCAAAATTGACCTGAAAAGTGATAATGGTAGCAAAAATGAATTTTTGTCTTATTTTTATTATAATTAAGAAGGGATCTTGAAGATTTTGTCTCATATATCCAGGGAAACAAGGCAACAGGTAAAATTAATATTGATACGCGCGAAACTCTGATATCAATGTGATCGCTATACCTCTACCAATTTTTAAAACCTATATTAATTTTAACTTCTACCTGTGCATGGAATCGAAATTTAAGCAGTGAACGAGAAGGAAGTTTTTGAATTTCACCTTAAGTTATAACGGAGAGACCTCAGTCAAGGAGATGGTGTGAATCCCAGAGAATCACAGGGTAGCGTCGCCTAGCCGTGGAAGGATAGCTAGTACATAGAGCCCCAAAACGAACGCACAAGCCCCACGTGTAACAATCCTAAGTGTTTAATTTTACAAGATACAAAATGGAACGTAACCAGGTAGCGATAAATAAGGTAGTTGCTGAAAATTTGGTGTGATTGCGATAGCAAATGTAGTAGAATTATGTGGTTCGAACTAGAAGGTAACAGAAAACGAAACGAAGCTAATCAATCGACTTACAAACGATGACACAGCACAATGACCTATTCTTGAAATCAACTGAACTAATGGTGAAAGAAACGATAAACTAAATCGAGCGTAAAACAGTATAGGTAACTTACTTTGGTAGAGCTCCTAGCGTACTTGAAACGCACGGGTAGCGGAGTAGACAAAAACAGTTATACAGTAGCGGAGCGCAAGACCTCTCGACAGCTATCGAAAATTGTTCTTTCTTTCTAGCCAGCCCGTAATATGAGCAAATGACTGACATAAATTACATAACAATTTCACACCAATTACAGTAATGGACAAAAATAAACCGCGACATAGATAAACATTAACTAAGCATAGACAATAGGCGGTTAAGCAATAATCAAAGGAGGATCAGTCGGGTATCCCATTAGCCCTTGCGCGTTATTATCATTGAGAAGGTGTCACATTGTATCGAATTCGAGTGCAGGCGCTGGAAAGTTGACTGAATTTTAAACGGCTGTTTGTCCTTATTCAGGAGCACGGAAGGTGATTTGAACGGTTTTATGTATTCTTGTAACAGTTAAGTTGACTTAAGTACTTTAGTACTCGAACTTACTCTTCTCTAAATGGAAAAAAAATGCCTTTAATATGAGTGGTATGCACGACTGAGTGGCTTTGTTTATGCGCTTTACTTTAACGTTTGATCGATATTTGCCTGTTGTGCTATTATTGGCTGGTACTTAAGCATATTATTCCGCTTGGTGGTGCCTGAATAATGGCACTTTTCAATATTAGCGAAGGTCCCCTTAAGTCCCCAAATTTTGTAGGAATATGTGGCTGTTAAAAATTGCTTAAATTGGCGCCAAAATTTTGACGTCTTTCCTCGACTGGTGTATCACCCGGCCGCTATTGATCGATCGATAGCCTTTGCTATCTATATTAAATGCCCCTTTTGGTACATCTGTGTAAAGGTTTGCTCCTAAATTAAGGTTAGTATCTTGTGATGGAGTGTTTTCTTTATTTCTTTTGGTAACTCGAGTCGCTTGCAACTTCTTCAGAAGACTGGCTTTTCACGGCGATTTCTCCTTTCGTCGGGTAGCAACTGCAATTACAATTTGAGACTTGTAAGTCTAGCCAGGGCATTTCTGGGATGTTGTTTTCTCCTTCATATTCGTCATAAGGTCAAATATCCGAAGCGGCAAGAGACCGATTTTCGACGCAATCGAAGTCGAAGTTATAAGCACTGAACGTCTTCGATCTTCGCTTTCATCCTCTAGCTGTTTGGGTAAATTGAAAGAATATCACATTGAGAAGCTGGAAGTCTCGGACAACAAGCCAAATTGGAAAGTTTGATGTAAGTCTGACTATCCAAATCCATGCAGTTGACATAAATTAGTGGCGAACGCGAGAGCACTTCACTGTTGATCTCAACTACCTCCATCTCGACTGAGTGATTACGTGACTAGAGCGAATTGATAATATAGTTCGAAGCGTGGAACTGTGGGATACCTGACTAATCCTCCTTTGCAAAAATCTAAAGTACAAAGGAAATAAATAGCGTTTCAAAACTAGCAGATGGATCGCACCTAGTAAACAAAAAGACCCCACCACCCCTGATGCTATACGTACTTGTATAGACGGTCTCATCAGGACCAAAATGATTCAGATATAGCACGATTGCATTCTCTCTGTACAAAAAATAAAACTGCTCGAAGCCTTTGATGAAAGAAACATTCAAGATATTTCCAATTGTTTCATCAATGTCATCTTCACTTAAAATTAGAATTGGAAAAAAAACCTAGTGTACTAATGTTTCTTCTGTAAAGACATCGTAAGCAACATCAGCTTTTTAGGGACTGTCATTTAGAATTATAACATAACCAAAGTAAAGCGCGCGCTCTGATTGGTCAATTTAGAGTCCCCCATTTGCCCATGGGTGTACGCTGGTGACGTGAGCAAATGCAAAGACTATTTTTCCGCGCGCGCTTGTTTTTTCTGGTCACGTAAGATTTGTTGAATAAAAGGGAACTCTTTAGCTACAATGTATCAATGTTATGTTATAAAACAAACGGTTAACACCACAGCGTTCACTATTGAGTTATGGATGCACTTGGGAGGTTTGCTAAGCACTCAAGAAGCTAGAGTCGCACTCGACTATCGCCTCGTGCGACTCTTACGCTTCTTTCGTGCTTAGCAACCTTCCGCGTGCATCCATGACTCAATAGTGTACGCTGTGGTGTTTACCATTTGTTGAATGGATGCACTTGGGAGGTTTGCTGAGCACTCAAGAAGCTAGAGTCGCTCTCGGCCATCGCCTCGTGCGACTCTTACGCTTCTTTCGTGCTTAGCAACCTCCCGCGTGCATCCATAACTCAATAGTGTACGCTGTGGTGTTTACCATTTGTTAAATGGATGCACTTGGGAGGTTTGCTAAGCACTCCAGAAGCTAGAGTCGCTCTCGGCTATCGCCTCGCGCGACTCTTACGCTTCTTTAACCATTTGTTAATGGTTAAACGGCGAATTATTACATTGCACGTCCATGACAGACGCGCTGTTTTAAAAAAGTTTCGAAAACCTTAAAAGTTTGCGAAAGTGTTTTTACTCGTTCCCTACTGATGATACATTGTGGAATATTAATTGCTACTTGGGAGGGCGTAAAAATAACATATCTTTGCTTTGCTTTGATGGGGGTATTGTTGGGTTTTCATGATCGCATGAAGAACATTTCAATAATAAAGTTCTCAGGCTACAATCACTGCTGAAAGTGAAAAAAAAACTATATAACAGGTATTTTTCTGGGGCCCTACGAGTTTCTTAGGTTGATCAATTGCCCCAATTTACTGTGTCCAGCTTCAGATGCGTTCCTAAAGCTTTCATTTTTTGATTTATGACAGGTGGAATGGTTCATGGTTGCTTTTGATTGATATTCTGGTCAATTTTCAGTTTGAAGTCATAGTTTTGTAAGCATGGCATACCTTACAATCGACTTCCACTCAATAGGCCATACAGACACGACTTGAATGGCGTGACATGTTGTCTGGAAGAATAAATGGCTCACCAGTACTATTATTGTATGTAAGACGAACACGCACAGTCGCTAAGACCCCGTTAGGGTCGCGTGTGATTATTAGTGTCCCAGATAAGTTTGAGAAAAGAAAGCGAAGGAAAAAGCACTGTAGTGACCGGCACACTCGGGAAATGCCAAAAGTGAACAGCCGCCAAACACTGCCTTGAGCTGAGAGAGTCTGGTGAGATGAATAACCCAAACCTAACTAAGTCTCCACCATTGAAGGTCGCACCCATAACAGACCGGTAGTAGCCCCATGCGCGAACGCCGTCCACCTTTGTAATCACAAGATACTGAATACTGACTTTTCAAATAGACTTTTCTTTTTATTTATATGCACTGTAGCAGTTTGCTTTATACAATGGTTTGCTTTAAAAACCGGACAAGTACAACCGAACTATTTGACAAATGGACACTTGCTTTCTTGAATTACTTTCAGTTATCAATGAGATTAGAATGGCGGAAAAACAAACCTAAATAATCTAGGGACATCTCCATGCTCTTCTAAGAACGGAGGAATCCCTTTCCCAACCCGTTGTCAAAACCCTCCCTAACTATGGGAATTCTTAGAAGTACTGAGGTCTTGGGATCTGACATTCGGCATCTTCAATTCATAGAGAGCGAAATAGAGAATGTCCAAGTATGAGAAATACTGAAATATACAATTGCAAGTGCCTTAAATATGACTCGTTGGTGAGGATGGCTCGAAATGTCTGAAACGAGACCCTCATGGCACCTGGCCTGGCTCACAGAATAATGTGTGTAGGCTGTAAGGGTTGGTTCATCTCTGCACGGTGGTGAAAAGGAAGATGTATCATTTGGTCTGGAACATGTGATGTATCACAGCTTTAAACCCACCTTAGAACACGAACTTCGAGTGGGACGAGGAAAAAGTATAAGTTACAAAATGTGATTTATAGCGGTATTTCGACAACTGATTTTAAGGTTCAACTTCGCTGCATGAGTAATTGTAGCTTTTTACAAGTAGAGCGCCCTCTCTGTACATTAATTACTTTACGCTGGATTCTTCCCACTCGTCCAGGGCTTTCAAGATCAGTTTGTAACCTTCTGAATTCTTGAGCTCTTCGACGCTGATTCCCTCCTCATCTTCACTTGACTCTAAATCCTAAGAAACAGACAGAAGGATATGATTATTCGTCATCAGCGTCCCTGGATAAAGACGTTGGATGCAAGTGCTTTAATGAACTAGACCTTAGTTCCCCAAGGAGGGGCTCCCAATGGGGTGTAACTTTCACGGCTAGTGGTTAAAAATTTTGGCCAATTTACTGCTAACGGTTATTATTAAAAACTGGATCATTGGATAATGCAATTCAAGACTTTTTATTGGCTTAGCCATTATGGTATATGAGCCAATATATCATTATCTACAAATATGGTAAGCGTACGCGTCAGCTTAAAATCAAAAGGTAGCTAAAAAACCCAGTTTCTTCTTACAAAATAATAATTTCTTGGGGGCGTTTTTAATAAAACAATTATTCCACTCGCGCTTGTTGGATGTGAGATGATTATAGCCAACTCGGCGCTACGCGCCTCGTTGGCCATCTATCATCTCATATCCAACGCGCGCTCGTGGAATAATTGTTAAATATCAATCCATTGTCGTTACCAGATAGTTTTTTGCGTTTCACTATTTCTTCGACTATCGGTTAAAATTTATCAATTTCAACGCCATACGGCTAAATTTTTTGGCCATTTTACGGCTATTGGTTTACCCCGTTGAGACCCTTTTTAGAAGCGTGACGGTACAACTTTGCTTAAAACAACTTCGGAAAACTGTTTCCTCGGATAAAAACTAGACAAAGGCTAAAACTTTTCTGCAGCTCAAAGTTGGTAACATTGCTTCTCTCCTCTTCCTTTAGACTTTGACGCGCAGATCGAACCTTCTAACCTTGTAACATAGAGGGCAAAGAATCTGAATATATGAAAGTCATATATGTGTACTGCGGTTTCAAGAAATGTATGAATCGAAAGAGATCCTTGCAGTAATATGAACACTACTAATGTAGTAGTAAAACAAGGCCTGAAAAATTATTATGTGTATATTTATATATATATGTATATAATTTTATTTTGGGGGTGGAGGCTTATTTCACTACTACATCAGTAATGTTCATTACTGCGAGCATCGCTTTCCTACATAAAGGGCAAACTTACTAATTGCTGATTGCCTGATACACATTTTTCCATAAATTTGATAATTGTCTGGGAAAAAATTACTTAAAACTCAGTAAAACCATAAAATAGCCTTGATTTATTTTCCCTTAAGTATTACAATCTCATCGAATGCTTCTTAGAAGGGTTGGTTTCATTATTTTGGAGGTGTGGTACAAAAATAAAATTTCATTCAGCCGAGATGTGCGTTTTACAGTTCATTGTCGCTAGCTGAACACTAAAATAGCCCCCTACGAAATCCGCTAAAGCGTGCCCTTATGACCTTTTTAATTACGTAAAGTTTTTCCTTTCATATTATAAACAAACAATCGCATGTTTCTCCTAAAATGAAGGATAACTATCACTTGTGTATTATAAAAGTTCCCACCAAATTGACATCTTTACAAAAGTATATTGCGATTGAAGGAAACTAAATGCACCACAGCCGGACACGAAAAACCCTTAAAACCTCTAAGTGGAAAAGAGTGGTTAGTGTAACCCCAACCAAGGCATTGATGCCACCTTCGGAGTTTCAGCTTATCCTATGAATGACACATTAGGCACAGTTACAAAGGAAAATATGCGAATACAGCTCCAGGTAATACCTGACGTGAACATGACAATATTTTAAAAAATAAAAGTAAATAAATGAATAATACATCAATTTGAACGAAAACGAAACCTAACGACTTATCAAGACGAAGGCTGACCATAGAATGCCTCGCCCTACTAACGCCCTCAACTTACTAACCACGATGCCATAACTCTCCGCGCACCTCGCACTCGCCTCCACTTCTCTGACACATGCCGGCAAATATTAATTTATGCTAGTTTGGATGATCACAAATTACATATTCGGCAACTTCTGAAAACACAAGTGATATATATCCATATATGAATTTTGCTCGTCCCATGCAATTACCTATACTTAATGAGCTGGCGAGAATTAAAGTTCATTCGCAGATCATTGGAATTGCTGGACAAAGATAACAAGTCACCTCAACGAGATCAATAAAAATTTACAAGTGCCCAAAAGTGTCAAATTGAAGTGGAAGGCTTTTTTCGGAGAATGGAGAACTTCCTAAAGCGACCTAGTTGTAAATATTGATTTAGTGGGGGGGGGGGGGGGGCGATCAGAAATATACTTGGTTTGCGCGAGATCATGCACGACCTGTATATACATGCTATGTCATAAAAGAATTGGTTCATGCTTTTAACTTTCCGTATATCGAGTTATCGATGCACGCTGGATGCTAAAAGAGCTCTCGAGCGATTCTTTCTCTTCTCTTGTGCTCTCCAAACTTCCCGCGAGCATCAATTACGCAATTATTGGATGAGAGCATGATATCATGAATAATCAATGCCGAGGTCCTGGTAGGTAGGTTACCAAACTATCTTTGCAGTAAAGTAGTTCAAAGAGAGACGTAGTCGTGAATAAGAGGAAGTATCCTCGATGCATACAATGCTGACATTCTCCATGTTGCTGTCGCATGGCTGTATTTGTTTCTTTAGTTTGTTTTCTCGTTTGTACGCGCATTTTTTTCTCTCATTATCGCATTCTCTGTGTTTTTTTCGCTTTTACGTAATCAATATTGTTATGTGTTTTCGCATAATTTCGTCTCGTAAGGGCCTTTTGCATGCGTCTTTTAGGGCACTTGTGCTTTTGTCATCGCTACGTTTCATTAATCCAGTTCGCTTACCGTCTTCTCCGTTTTTGATTTTCGTGTTCCTAGCCGTCCTAGTCATACAACGTTTATAAAGCTTGCTGCGCATCGCTTTTCGCTTGTATCGTACATTTCGTGAAATCGATTAAACTACATGTAGCGTGTTGGACGTTTGACTACAATACTCTACTTTGGTCCGGTACATTTTCTTCAGTTCATTCTAGTGTCATAGAGGTGTTGTTCAGCGTTAATTCCACAAATTGAATTGCAATTGATGGTTATTTTATTTCTATCTTGAAGTCCTCAATGCCTCGTACGTATGACACAGTTCACTTTTCAACACCCACCTCATCATCGGCACTGATGTATTTTTTTGCCTCTTCCTCTCTCTCTGCTCTGGTCCCATAGATTTTCTTCAGTTCATCCTAATGTCATAGCAGTGTTGTACAGCGTTAGTTTCAGGAATTAAATTACAATTTATGGATATTTCTCGCTATCTTGAATTTTTATACAACATCCTTTGTAAAACGTTTTGTCATTTTATTTAATAGTTGATATTCTTATATCATATATCTTTAATTTTTCCATAATGCGTGAAATTATGAAGAGACGCTTCTCTTTTGTGTGCTCCGTATTTATCCTAATTTTACACCAACTTTGCTACTTGCATAATGATTCAACTTAACGAAAAGCAGCATAACAGCATGTGCACCCATGCATCGCTTTTGGAGGATGAAAATTTTGGATTATCTGCGATTAATTAGTTGCATTCTTTCGCTGGCGCACAAGTAATTTAGATATGTTTGGATGCTACATCTATCGTTGTGATCACCGTAGCTTTGCAATGGGCGTTGCGGATGATCTTTTCTGCAGGTTGGTATCGGAGTACAATGTTACTCTATCAACAAATTGTGTGTTTTTTTATCGTGCAAGGCCCAAGATCAAGCGTCATAAATGTCCATGCAACTATTACTCACATGCATCGGCTACTTTTCATCTTCCAATAGCTTGGTGATTTGGTTCATTAACTGAACCCGGCACGGAACCCCATAGTTACTTCAAAAAACAATGCACAGAGAAATGTAATCATAAACGGTCAATACAGGGTAAGGATTTGCTAATGGCCAGCTGCATGCACGATCTTTCAGAAATAACACTGCGGATTTTGGGGACTACTTATGCAAAAGTAAGATCGAAGTTTTTGCCATCACTGAAACGTGGCTCTGTACGAAGGATGAGAAGTGTTAGAAAGTGAGGCTTGTCCTGTTGTCTACAACATGGTAGATTGGCCTCGTTCTAGTAGACATGGAGGTGCTGCTGCCCTGATTTACCGCGGTTCACTTACCGCTAGGAAGATTGATGCAGACGGGAAGGTGCCATTTTAGTTTTCCGACTGGTTTGTCCAATCAGAACCTCTTAAGCCTTCATCTTTGGTCATATACTGACCACCATACCCAGACGATCCTATAGAAACAACTGAGACGTTTCTTGTTAAAGTAACGGGTTATGTTGAGTCATTCGTGTCATCTAAAGCGGAGTTGGTCATTTTTGGAGACCCAAACATTCATTGGGACAAATGTATAAAGGCTAAAAGTTTCTAAAGAAACTGTGGTGCTGCGTCGGTGGGGATAACAAGGTAATTTGGTTATATCAACTCAGTTGAAATTGTAAATTGGCCACCGAAATAAATAAAAAAGCTGACGTTTCGAGCGTTAGCCCTTCATCAGAGTGAATGGTACATTCATTGGGACAAGCCTGATGACTGCGATTCCATTAAATTATTAGACCTCATTAGCTTATCTGGACATAAACGATATGTAGTTGAGCCCACCCACACCTGGGCCATACTCTGCCGGATTTGGTCATAACTCGGCAGTCTGCTGAGATTTTTAAAGTTCCTTCCCGAGCTGACAGCTTTATTTCTGACCACGGGTATTTTCTAATTGAGCCGCGCAGAACTATCTCTATCTGCCAAAATTATTTAGAACAGAAAGTTGAAATCCATCGCTCCTCTCGTCGTTTTCCAGTGTTTTATTGCTGAGGATAGTCGCAAATGCATCGATGCATATATATAATGCATATATGATGTCGCTCCTCTCGTCGTGTTCCAGTGTTTTACTGCTGAGGATAATCGCAAATGCATCGATGCATATATATAATGCATATATGATGTCGCTCCTCTCGTCGTCTTCCAGTGTTTTATTGCTGAGGATAGTCGCAAATGCATCGATGCATATATATAATGCATATATGCTGTCGCTCCTCTCGTCGTTTTCCAGTGTTTTATTGCTGAGGATAGTCGCAAATGCATCGATGCATATATATAATGCATATATGATGTCGCTCCTCTCGTCATTTTCCAGCGTTTTATTGCTGAGGATAGTCGCAAATGCATCGATGTAGATAATCGACAGCAAAACGAAAACACTAATTTTGGGTGAATATATTAACCTCCCTTCACTGACATTTTTGAAAACGCCTTACTGTGGTCGTGCAGCTGGCAGATATGTTTTTAGTTCTTTTTAATATCTATAAGACGTCTGAAAAGTGGAGAGCTGTCGGGAGTTTCGTTTAAGTTTTGTAACTGGTAACTTTATCGCTAGTTTGGATCGAAATCCGTTAATCACAAACTTCATGCTGACCTCGTAACCTTTGGATTTCAACATCCAGAAGTAACTGATCAAAGATTGATCTCTTAGTGAAATGTGATACATCGTCAGTACGCGTGCTTTATAAAATTGGCAGCTGAGCAACTTTGCATTGCAAAATTGTAATTTAAAATGTAGTATTAAAGTTCGTAGTGTATCGAATAGTATGATTTAGCAGAGGGTGAGCCTTTGTCTGGTCATAGTGAAATTACCCAAGCCTTACCGTGATGTTTCAGCGGAGAAGAAAGCTGGTAGAATGAAATCCGGTGCTGCAGCCGACAAGATTAGAAAAAGAAGCTGAAGAGAAAGGAAAGTTATTCGCTGTATATCTACAAAGTGCTGAAGCAAGCTCATCCTGATACTGGAATCGCAACCAAAGCCATGGGCATAATGAACTATTTCGTTAGCGACATCTTCGAGCACATAGCTATGGAGGCATCTCGCTTGACAAAGTACGCCAAGAAGTCGACAATGAGCTCTCGCGAAATCCAAACTACTGCACGCTTACTTTTGCCAAGTGAACTTGCCAAGCACGCTATCAGTGAAGGTACGAAGGCTGTCTCCAAATACACTAGCAGCGAATGAATGATAAGTGCGACCGATATTTTTATCAAAAGCAAGAGGTTTTTTAAAGGCACCATAACGTCTGTCCAATTCTCTGATCAACCAGTTATCGAATGTTGTTGTTTATTTTGTTGTTACCGAACTTGAGGTTGAATTATCCAAGATGTTGAGACGACAGGAATGCCAAGATAACGTGCGTTTATCGACAAGTTTTCTAACTATTCTGAAATAACTTTATGTATGAATATGACACCGTCCATTGTAGTTTTATGAAGTGTTAAAATAACCAGCCATTCATTGACAGATGTCGACTTTAGATTAGCTTTTGTATGTCGTGTTATGTTTGCTTTCACTTATATTAAAGAGGAAGGTGTTTCAGTCGGAAAATTTTCTAGTGACGTGTCTCTGACTTTTGACATGCACGCCTCCCAATGCTCACTGAGTTGCAGAGTATGGAATAATCTCACGAAAGATGCACAGATTGCTTGTGGCGACGTGCTGCAAATTAATGTTTGTTTACAATGATTATTATTTATTTATTACTTTATTTATTTCCTGCCCTCCTCCCGGATCAATCTACTTTAGAATTAAAAAGTAAAACCTGCTTTTTTTTTTATAGTTTTTCAGACCCATCTCACCATATGGATGATATTATTCGAATCCAAAATTGATTCCTCCAATCCTAACAGTCAATTTACCACCCATAGTTACGGGTTGTACAGAAACGAAATAAAGAAAGGAGGAGAGATCCTAACTTACGTATCCTCTGAATTAATTTGTAAAAGAATTACGCTAGAAAAGAGCTACAAAACCATCAAGCCTATGGTATTAGACATCCAATTAAAGGCGAAGACAGTTATTGAGATTGGCCTGTATAGACCTCCAAAAAGCTTCACATTATCGTATCGACAACAGCTCGAAGAAGAGTTAACCACATATGCAATTGGGAAAATGTACAAAGGGAATCTATTGTATTGCTTGGTGACTTGAATCTTGATCGCCTTCGACCAGCAAGCAATCATCAGGAAGGAAAACTACTTTATGATCTACAAGAAACGCATGAGCTTGACTACCTCACTTCTAAACCGATCGGAATTCAGAAAATTGGAAGGCGAGTGAGTGAGACACTCATAAATGTTATTCTCACCAACCTGCCCGATGGTTTCACCAAAAGCGGCGTGGTTGATCAACGGATGAATGACCACGCCCTTGTCTATCTTTTTATGAAGGAAAGGATAGCCAGATCAAAAACAAAAGTGGTGAATTTTCGGTCAAGTAAAAACTTTGATGAACAGGAATTTAAGAAACACTTAGCTGCCGCCCCGTGGCATGTCGCTGAAGTTTTTGATGATGTTAACGATCAGTCTGAAGTTTTCAGCGTACTGTTATTGGAATTGTAGACGAACATATGCCATGTAAGAAAATGCATGCTAGAGACGACGATGTGCCAAATATGAAAACTGAGTGAAAGGAGGCAATTAGACGAAGAAGAAAAGCACGCAGAAGATTTTATAGGACCAAAGCCACTGAAGACTGGGAACTTCAAAAAAAGTTACAGAACGAGGCCACATGTCTCGGACGCAAAGCCATTAAAGATTATAATAAGGCTACGTCTGACGACCTCAGAAATAAGCCGCACAAGTTTTCAAAACATTTATGCCTTTACTTGGCTCAAAAAAAGTGAAAGAATCCTTTGAAATAAAATTGAAGATTAATAGCTCAATAATCACCAACCAGTTAGATATTGTAGAGACTATGGATGATTATTTCTCAACCATTGCTGACGACATTGGCCCTGCCAACGACGCGACGTACTCCACACTGCGGGAGCATGAAAGAATACAAGCCATTGTGAATCAAAAATTGTCCATTGATGATGACCAATCCTTTTATTTCAAAGAAATACCAGTGGCTGATGATGCTAAGACTTTAAAAGACATTGATCCCAGGACAGCCTTTGTATTACATCATACTGTAAATATTTTATTCATCTACTTGCGATATAATTACTCACGTTCAGTTACTCATTGATTGAAGATGGCATAAGCGTGCCGAAACATGTCTCTCAAAAAAGTTGTCTATTTACAATGTTAGTATTATTCAAACCGATCTACAAGACAGTGCTCATAAAGCAGCCAGCTGGTATGATTCGAATTTTTTAGGGAGTAAATTTGCGAAATAAGGGTCTCTATTAATGAGTAGGAGTAACAAGCTTAAGGATCGTATATATGCACGATCCTTCGCAGTAAAGCACTATTTGAGCAATAGTGAAAATCAGACCTGAAAAAAATTTCAGGCCTGTACGGGATTCGAACCACTGACCTCTGCGATACTAGTGCAGCGCTCTACCAATTGAGCTAACAAGCCAACTGGGAGCAGGCCATCAAATTAATTCGACATAAACCCGTAGATGATAAATCAAACAACAACAAACATATGAAACATATGTATGAACTGCGGTTATGAAACGTATGTATGCACGATCCTTCGCAGTAAAGCACTATTTGAGCAATAGTGAAAATCAGACCTGAAAAAAATTTCAGGCCTGTACGGGATTCGAACCACTGACCTCTGCGATACTAGTGCAGCGCTCTACCAATTGAGCTAACAAGCCAACTGGGAGCAGGCCATCAAATTAATTCGACATAAACCCGTAGATGATAAATCAAACAGCAACAAACATATGAAGGCCGTTCAGGCCGTACAGGCCTGAAATTTTTTGTCAGGTCTGATTTTCACTATTGCTCAAATAGTGCTTTACTGCGAAGGATCGTGCATATATGCGTTTCATAACCGCAGTTCATACATATGTTTCATATGTTTGTTGTTGTTTGATTTATCATCTACGGGTTTATGTCGAATTAATTTGATGGCCTGCTCCCAGTTGGCTTGTTAGCTCAATTGGTAGAGCGCTGCACTAGTATCGCAGAGGTCAGTGGTTCGAATCCCGTACAGGCTTGAAATTTTTTTCAGGTCTGATTTTCACTATTGCTCAAATAGTACTTTACTGCGAAGGATCGTGCATATATACGTTTCATAACCGCAGTTCATACATATGTTTCATAAGCTTAAGGATCATAACTTAACAGGACAGACATTATTGCCTTGCTGGGGGTCAATATTTATAACGCTCTGAATTTTTTTGGTCATGTAAGTAGTATTTGCAAATAGTGTAGCCAACGAGTAGGGGCTATAAACAGGTTAAGGAATCTCATACCCACTGAAGCCAAGTTACAACTCTTTAAGGCTTCTATTCTGCCTCATTGGACGTATTGTAGCATCGTATGGAACATTTCTAAAGCAAGTGACTGCAGAAATTAGAGCGAGTACAAGATAAGGCCCTTGGGGCCATTTATTGCGGTAACAATTCATCCTATCCTGAACTTTTAGAAAGGGCTAAATTACCCACTTTACATAATAGGAGGTTGGAAGACAATGCATTGTTAATGTTCAGGGTTCAAAATGGCTTGTGCCCAGATTACATTCTTGGGTTGTTTTTCATCAATAGCAATAACTACAATCTAAGAAATAATGAATTTAAAATTCCAAGAGTTAACACCACAGGTTTTCGAAAACATTCTATCAGATACTTGGGACCAGTACTCTGGTCAAAGATAGACAGTAAAATAAGGGAACTTATAACTATAGATGGAATTAAAAGAGCGATCTGGGAGTGGACAAAATGGCGGCCGGACACGAATCTTTGAGCTCCATGGAACTAGCAATTTTGCTGCTTATGACTACCTTATTCCTTCATGGAAGTGACAACACTAGTTCTCTTATTCTAAGAAGAGACGCTTCAGCCGCAATGGAACACTGGTCGCTAGTCGTAGCCAACACAGGCTTACTGAATTCTCGCAAGACCACTCCAAGCCGCGGCCATGGAAAACTATACTTGTCTACGAGATTTTCTCACACTTCGAACGGCACAAGTAGCTTCCAAATCTACCGACTCATAACTGGAGGAGACATCCACCCAAACCCCGGACCTACAACGAAAATGTCCAAACATCCCTGCAAAGAGTGTGGCGAACGCGTGCGTTCCAATCAAGATTCCCTACTGTGTGTTCAGTGTAATTACTTCTCGCACACTAAATGCCTGAACTTGACAAAAGCGATGTTTAAAAGCTACTCAGATTAGCAGGTCATGGACTGGAAATGTTCGCTATGCTCCTTACCATTTAGTAATGGGGATTGTTCTTTTAATACGGAGCCAGATTTTGATCGCGAAATTGGGAAGGAATCATCTTTTAATACATCAATAGATGAAAATCACACTAATGGTGGATATGCAAATGACGACGCTACAATCCTGGAACAAAGAAAAGATAATCCCAGCGGTGCATTCATTTTGCATTTAAACATAAACAGCATCCAGAATAGATTTGAAGAGCTCAAAGAGCTGAATGATGTTTTAAAAGCTCACATCCTGGTTATATCCGAGACTAAGATCGATAGTTCGTATCCTAATAGCTAATTTACCCTAAACGGATACCACATGTATCGGAAAGACAGAGTAAAAGGTGGCGGAGGACTCATTGTTTATTTCTCCTCTGTAATTCCATCAAAGAAATTAACACTACCGAGAGCATAAAAAACGCTTGAAACTGTCGCTGTCGAATCCAGGATAGGGAGAACTGATATAGCATTACTTGCTATCTATAGGCCGCCTAGACCATCTAGGAAAGGCAGAAAAATACCATCCGAGGACAAATACCTTCAAAAAGTAGAGGAAGAAATCAACGACATCTGTCAGTTTCTATGTTTTCTAAAACAAACAATCGTCATTGTTGGTGATTTAAACATGGACAGGTTACGACCTGACAGTGCTGAGGGAAAGATTCTAACTGATCTTCAAGAAATTAACAACTTGGAGTGCTTGATAACAAAACCAACAAGAATATCAGTTCACTCACAAACGCTTCTCGATGTTCTGCTCACAAATACCCCAGAACTTTTTGTAAAAAGTGGAACGTGCGATCCAGGACTAAGTGATCACTGTATGGTATACGGAGAAATGAAAGAGAAAGTTTATAAGCACAGAACGAAGGTAACTACCTACAGGCAGACGAGAAACACTGATTTTCAACAGCTCAACCACGAACTTCTAGAGGCACCGTGGCATGTGGGTGAAATATTCACTGATGTAGATGATAAGTACGAGTATTGGACCGCCCTCTTTGAGTGCACACTGAACGCGCACGCCCCTATCAAAAGAAAACGTGTGCTTGAAAAGGACGTACCCTACATGACCCCAGCTTGGAAAAAGGCGATAAGGAACAAGAGGAAACACGCCATACTGTTTGCGAAGAACCGAACGCCAGAGAACATGGAACTTAAAAGAAAGTACAGGAATATTGCCACACGCGAACGGAGGAAGGCTATCATGGAATACTGGTTCGCCAAGTCAGAGGAGCTGAAATCCAAGCCAAGGGAGTTTTACAACGCCTTTAGGCCATTTATTAATAGCAAAACTAAGGAGTCCACCTTAATCAGTTTAAAAACAGAAGAGGGCATCATTGTAAAAGATCAATGCGAGGTAGCTGAGCAATTAGTGAACTATTTCACCATAGCTGCTGTTAGCATTGTAGGAGACAGTGCTATTTGCATCACAGAAGAGAACCATAACAACCATGACAGCGTTAAAGCTCTAAGAGAAGCATACCAAGGAACAATCGCGTCAGCAAGGATCAAGTGCAAAAAGCGCTTGAAAATATCAACCCCAATAAGTCCTGTGAGTGGGACCCCGGAGCACCGCCTAAACTCCTTAAGAACGTGGCCTGTGGAATTGCCCCATCGCTAATGACACTACAACAGCTGTATCAAGCTGGGGCGATGGCCTTGTGCGTGGAAAATGGGAGAGTGGACGCCACTGTTTAAAAAAGGTGACAGACAACTGGCGAAGAACTATCGTCCCATCACGTCCCTTGTCACCGTAAATAAGACATTTGAGCATATGCTCAGTAAGCAAATCACCGGGCACTATGATCCAACTCTCTATCAGAGAATGACAGCTTATCACGGAAGACATCATAGCTGTCAGACCACTCTACTTAGACTCGTGGAAGACTGGAAATTAGCTGTTGACAGAAAGGGGCTGGTGTGCATACTGTCTATTGACTTGAGTAAAGCCTTTGACTCTCTTAGCCATTCTCTAATCGTAAAGAAACTCGAGGCCTATGGCATTGGACAAAGTTCCCTCAACCTTCTTAGATCATACTTTGACAATAGGCTCAATAGAGTGAAAATAAAAGGAGTGACGAGTGACTGGAAAAGGATGGTGCTTGGCTGCCCGCAAGGCTCGTCCTTTGGCCCCCTTCTGTGGAATTTGTTCCAAAATGATATGTCATTTCATACAAATAATGCTAATTTGAGCATGTATGCCGACGACCACAAGATGTATGTCACGGGGAAGAAGCATGACGTTGTCGCGCAAAGTATTAAGATACATGGAGAGAAAGCTCTATCCTGGTACAAGAACAACTATCTCTCAACCAACCCAGAAAAGTTCCAGCTATTAACGATCAACCCGAGAAATGTTGACAAAGACAACGATAATCAAAATTTTTCAGTTGATGGTCATACTATTAACAGAATGGGGGAAATACGGCTTTTAGGAGTTCAAATAGATGAAAAATTGAGTTTTACTAGTCATATCAGTGATCTATGCGCTAAGGCCAGTCAAAAAGTAGGGGTCCTAGTGCGGCTACGCAATTTGATACCCTGTAATGCTAAACTATCACTTTACAGGTCTTCAATTCTGCACCATCTAACCTACTGTCATTTAGTATGGCACTTTTGTAATGCATCGGAGAAAGCTTGAGTGGATTCAGGAGCGAGCACTTAGGGCGGTGTACAAAACTAGATCAGCGTCCTATCAAGAACTGCTAAGTCGCGCCAAACTACCGACGTTGAACAATCGGCGCCTACGAGACAGTGCCACTTTGATGTTTAAAGTTAAGCACAGTTTCGTACCTGAGAATATTTCTGACTTATTTAATATAAAGAACACTCAATATAATTTACGGAACAGTGACTTTGAACTGCCAAGATTCGAAACTGTAAGATTTGGTAGGAATTCTATTAAATATATGGGACCTCTCATCTGGTCGAAGTTACCAAGACACCTAAGAACGATAGAAACTCTAACTTCGTTCAAGAAGAACATAAGAAAAGTCGACCTTTCAACTCTCGTTGAAATTTAAAACTTAACTAAATAACTTTATAATCTTTATAATTATCTACTGTAAATAACTATCATTTACATATGTAAATGTATGTGACTTTTAAATTTTTTAGGGTCCCCCATTAGCTTATAGCTAAAAACATAGACACTTAAATAAAGTTTTTCATTCATTCATTTCATTCATCAAGAAAGTAGCCCTTGCTAAACGAATTTCCTCAATTAATTGCGGTAACTGCACTCTTTGTAATTCTTAATATTATTTATCGGTCAATTTATATAGTTACTTTTATATAATACATTTATGTGAAGGTGTAGTCTGATCGTCCGGGTGAGTGTAGTCCTGAGAAGGACTGTTGTCGGTGGTAGTGACAGACGTTTCGACAACCTGTGCGGAAGTCATCATCAGAGTCAAGTGAATGATTGTTGTCAGTAGAATGTCAACAACGACTTCATCCGACGAAACACTTACCGACCCACTACCACTACCAAAACAAACGACACCGCAACCCCTACGACTACAGCAACCATACCGTACATAAAAGGCATGTCTGAAAGCATCTCGCGCATCTTACTACCCTTCAATATCCGCGTCGCCCACAAACCCATTACCACACTACGTCAGTTACTAACCAACGTTAAAGACAAAGACGAACCGAGGAACAGACAGGGAACGATTTATAAGATCGATTGTTCCGATTGCCAAGCCTCCTACATCGGTGAGACTGGCAGAAACCTCACAACAAGACTGACTGAACACAGACGGGCGACGAGGAAAGGTGATGTCAGCAATCACATTGCTGAACACCATCGACTTACCAACCACAACATTGACTGGGACTCTGCGCAATGCCTAACCTACAGCACTGACTATTTTCAACGACTGACTCTGGAAAGCTGGTTTACTAACTTAGAACAGACTCCCCTAAACAGATGTCAACAACTACCCGCTCCATACAAACGACTCATTCACGACATTAACATCACAAACGACCGAAAAAGAACGACCTAACTTTACCGACAGATCGAAACAGACCAATCATGACCGACTTACGTCACTTGAGTCTTACAGCCAATAACATCACGGTAAAACCAACCGATCATTTCACACGAACTGGAATAAGAACATTCTACTGACAACAATCATTCACTTGACTCTGATGATGACTTCCGCACAGGTTGTCGAAACGTCAGTCACTACCACCGACAACAGTCCTTCTCAGGACTACACTCACCCGGACGATCAGACTACACCTTCACATGTTACCCCCGGGTTCAAACCATTTACTGCATAATACATTTAGTAGAGATATTTTCTTGTAATCGTATATTTGTATTTTTTTTGGCTTATACATAGGGTGGGATGATATAAGGGAATTATAAAGGGGAATATTGGGGGATTATTTATTTTTGTTAACATTGTAGATAGGTGTCCTTACTTAGTTGGCAACTGCTATTATCTTGACACGTTAATTAAATTATTATTATCGAACGCGATTGCAAAAGGCTCGTGATCTTCGGGCTAGTTCGCCCCCCGTTTAATTTTCTTACGTAGGAATAAAGCTGAGAACTGAGACCCTTTCATGAATTATTCGTGGTATCAGTATAAATTTTGCTGATTCTTAGACACCAAATATAATTTGGGAAAATTTTAGATGACAGCGGAAACATTGTCTTGTTTTCACTGCCGCCTTAAGACTTTCGTTTCACCACCCAAGATCTGCAACATAACGTAGCAGTTCTGTTCTCCAGGCTTCTTAGGGTTTTAGTCACTGCGCTGAAAGAAAAGTGGTTCGTAGAACTTTCGATTCCTATCTTCCTCTTTGAACCCTTTAAATCGTAAGGTTGACTGGGTTCTAATTTCTCCTGACAATGTCACCCTTGAATCAAATGTAAAGGTTATGACAATAATGGGAATGATCACCAATCTACTCTAAGAAGCTCCTGATTATCAAACAGATTCTCTTTGCCGTTACCATAGGAAATGTACAGAGATCAGTGTGGAGAATACGGATATTAATGTAGAGGAGTAAAGGGCAGGAACGGGAGGATCGAGGGGGAGTGGACTGAAGGTTCACTTTCATCAAACGGGCGAGAACAATGAAAATTCCTGAACAATCCCAGCATCTGCAGGCCGCATAGGAATAACATAAAAGCAAAACTTATTTTCCAGATCCAGAATCCGGAGACATTGAAAGAAATATAATTTTAATTTACTTTTAAGTTTTTTAAAATCTTGACGAAATATCTGATCATAGGAGCTCATACTGACCATGAAAATGATGCAAAAAAAACTTGGAAAACCTCTATTTCTCAAAGGAGTAGATTACTAGTAGTCCCTCCTTTTCAGTGAAGTCTGTCGTGCGAGTAAAAAAAGCTCAGTCAAAAAAAATCGATGTTATCACACTGCGGGGAGATGTGGTTTTTACTCGCGCAACAGACTTCGCCTCAAAGGGGGGCTACTCGTAGTTTAAAATTAAGAAACCAATATCTTTATCTCTGATCAAAGATTCGTTTTTTTACAGTTCGTCTTAACGCAACAAACATAGGGCAGTGTTTTGTACCTGCAAACCATCACGAATGTCACACGGTATGTATTGATATGGTGAGAGTAACTTTATTCCTGACAAATTTGAATCACACAGGTGAGCTGTTAACAAGAACTCTTACTCTACATTTGTTACCCGTCAGACACTCGTAGCCTAAGGACTGGTCATCAGTTATCACCCAGGGGGGAGGGGGACGGGGAGCTTGAAGATTTTGGTTGTGTCACGATAACATTTACCTGATCACCCCCCGTAAGATGCTGCAATATTCCTATGATGCCCCTCCCCAGTCATCGGAAATCAATTGACTGTAAAATTTTCTATATCTCCCCCCTCCGCCACTTAATATTCTGTCGGTGACTACTCATTCTTCCTTTGGTCCCCGAAACCATGGACCCCCCCCCCTCCCCACACAATTCCCCGGATGGTAAATTATGCCTCATTTCTTACAAACAAACCACTGCCTTACTCACAACAAAATAATTGATGCTGCTTCCAACTTCCAACTAAAGAAGAAAATAAGTTTGTTTTATTTACAGTGAATTTTGATTTCTAGGGTCGCGTGAGGTTGACAACGATCCTTATGTTGTAGAACTGACAATATACATGTGCTCCTGTTGTCTCCTTGCTATTCGGAATTACAAAATTGACTCTTTAACCGCTAAGAGTGACTAGAAATTAATTTCTCCTCACAATTTCACAGCTGAATCACACATCAAAGTCACGAGAGTAAAGGAAATGATAACAAAGCTCTTGATTGTTGACCAAATTCTCCTTGCCAGCTCGTTAGGAAATGTATGGAGAACAGTTTAGAGAATATGCACACTGATCATGAGGTGAGAGTGTAAAGGGTTAACAGGGCTTGGTTCATCAGTTGTAGGTGCAATATCCCCCGTCAGCAATTTTTATGCATTAATCACCTCGTGTGAAAGAAAATTTCAAAAAACAAAGGTAGAAATCTATGAAAGGAAATCTAAAGTGGGGGAAATGAAACCTCGAGACTCTTCGATCATAGAGCTAATGAATTACGAGTATCCTGTTGAATTTTTTTTCTATTTGGAGTTTCACCAAAAAGGTTTTGACCTTTAAAACGCTTTCACTTTCTGGCTTGCGATGTTCTCTGTAACTCGGAAGATGTAAAAGAGCCGAGCGAGTGTGGAGTCGGACGACCTCTTTTCGGACCGGCTCACGTCAGCTTTCGTTATGGTTTTCTTTAGGATTGTCTGGGGAGGGGGGACATATGATTCAAATAATTATGAATATTATGTCGGAAATTTGTCTTCTGTTTTGCTGTTACAACACATAACAACACGTGTCCCGATTCGTTGTAGCTTTGGTGGAGTCAATAACCTATGCGGTGCATCGCAAAATTTGAACGGGCACACCATAGAAGAGAGGTATTAGTTCATCTTGTGTTAGTGTAGATTGCTCCAGGCATTCAGGAAGTTAAACAAAGCTCAATTAAAACGGCGGGTAAGTAGCAGAGGAGTGAAAAACCTATTTTAACACTTTAGATCGTAAAGTTGACAGGCTTCTTTCTCCCTACAATATCACCCTTTAAGGGCGTAGTCAGGGGGGCCCTGGGGTGCCCGTGAGCCCCCCTTGATAGGCCTTCTTTTGAGCAAGCAATCTACAATATTCAGGTGGTGAAAATGCCATGACAATATCTTGGCCTGCCCACTATACTCTCACTACTCATCCCAAAACTGTCACATTAAGTAAAACATGCACGGCGTTGAGGTTGACATGACAATCTGGTAAGTAGTCTCTGTGACCCCCCCCCCCCCCACCTTTGAAAAATCCTGGCTACTCCCCTGCCCTTAAATCAAATGTAAAGGTTAGGAGAATAATGGAAATGATCACCAATCTACTGTAAGAAACTCCTGATTGTCAAACAAATTCTCCTTGTGGTTACCATAGGAAATGTACTGAGATCAGTGTGGAGAATATAGTTGTTAATACAGAGGTGTAAAGGGTAAGAACAGGAGGGAGAGCGGGTTGAAATTTATTTATTTATTTATTTACAAGATTTGCCCACAAGCAACAGCTTTCCGCCAATCACTGCGGGCTCAGTAACCAATCCAACCTACCCCAGGGGAGGACCACCATCACACAGTAAACTCGTGTGTGGTAAATTAACGTCTCCTACCCCTAACCCTGCAGGAGACGGGACCTCCATTTATTCGTCCCTATCCGAGAAAACTAGAATATCTAACCGTTTCTTGATATTGTAGAAAGGCAGCATATTCTTCTCAATTATTTTAAGATATTGAGTGCTAGTCCGACCGGGGCTCGAACCCTCGACCTCCCGCACAACAGTCCAGCGCTCTATCCATTGAGCTAACCGAGAGGTGGTTGAAATTTCACTTTCATAAGCCGGGGCAAGAACAATGGAAATTCCTGAACAATCCCAGTTTATGCAGGCCGCACACGAACAACAAAGTAGTTAGGGCAAAAGATTTATTTCAAAGTCATTTTTCAGATAGAGAAACCGGAGACATTGAAAAAAATATACTTTAGGCTTACCTTTAAATTTTCTAAAATCTTGACGAAATAGCTGATCACAGGAGCTCCTACTGATTAGGAAAATGATATAAAAAAGCTTGGGAAACCTCTATTTCTCAAAGTGAGTAGACTACCAGTGGTCCCTCCTCTTCAGTAAAGTCCGTCTTGCGAGTAAAAAAAAAAACTCAGCGAAAAGAAATTAATGTTAGCACGCAGCGGGAGATCTAAAGCTTTTTTCACTCGCGCAACAGACTTCGCCTAAAGTGGGGGCTGCTCGTAGTCTAAACGTAAGAAACCAATATCTTTATCTGTGATCCGTGGCCAAGACTCGTCTTTTTACAGTTCGAACACTTCGGTTTTGGTTTTATGACACTCTTGACATTGCTTTTGCACTTATTATTAATATTATTATTATTATTACTATAATCATTACTCGTATTACAACTATTTAAGTAGAGGTTCAAGAAATAAACCTATGTTTTCAAAGTGTGGGTAACATTTTGACAAAATTTAAAAAACTGATTGATAGTGCAAGATTCATAGTAAAAGTCAAAATCATCTCTACGAAGTGTGTTTATAACTTAGAAATCCGGTTTTCATCACAGTATTGTTTAGACATCATTAATAATTGCCGTAAAATGAATTCCAAGAGACAAAAATACTACCAAATTTTTGGTTGTAAGACCTTATATCAGATGAAAAGACATAGGTCACAACAACCACATTCTCTGTAGCACCCACTCCCCAACAGGAGTAGCGTTTGTCTCGTGCAGTGATGACTTCAGAGCGAGGTTTTGGTACTGTGAGAGAGTTAAGAGAATTCCTCCACCGATTGCATTGAAAGAAATGGCTTAGAATTCGTGTCCCTTACAACGATCTTGAATGGAAACGTCAAGCTACACTTGATACCTCAATTTCTCCTAAAATCTTCTAGAGATTCGCCCTTCTGCGTTCTTTACTTTTCATCATGATCATTAATTGGATAAACTATTTCGGCTCTGTTTAATCTGTGAGGCTTAAAATCAAATCTATTGTCTTTTTTCGTTTTTATTTGTTTCATTTATGATCCCTATCGCAGCAATTTTCATTGGAGTATCGAAAGTAAATCCGGAATTGCTTTGTTTTGCTTTACTTCCGCTTTCTGATTGGCTCAGAAAACTCGCACCAATCTCTTAACCAATCCGATACAAAAGTAAAACACATTCATGATTTGGTTGCCCGCGTTTTCCAGCGGTTTAAGCAGTTTGGTCGGTTTTGCTTTGAAGTCTCTTAAAGGTATTTTCTAGTGACTACTTCGGTTTTGGATTTACGACACTCCATCGCTTTTAAGATTGTTATCATTATTATCATAACTATTATTACAACTTGTTAAGTTGAGGTTCAATATACGAACTTATGCCTTCAAAGTGTGGCTAACATTTTTGCAAGCTCGAAAAAATTGATTCCTACTTCAGGTCGCACGATTGGAAGCTAAAATAATCACCTCGACGGAGTGTTTTTAACCTAGAAATCCGGTTTCTATCACAGCCATCGTCTAGATATTATTACCAACTGTAGTAGAATAAACTCCAAGAACAAAAAAAAGTAATAACGTTTTGGTTGTAAGACCTTATGTCAGAAGAAAAGACATAGACAACAAGAACATCAGCTTGGGACTCTCTTCCAGCGAGTCTCAAAGCCGAGAAATAAATTTTAAGGATAATGATAATGTGATAGAGCAATGTTCAGTTGAGTGTCGAAAGTAATCCTAGCTGGCTCCAGATCTGCTTTTGCCTTACTTGGCTTTGTGATTGGTCGATAAAACTCTCGCCAATCTCTGAACTAATCAGGCGCTAAACTAAAAACAATTACGACTTGGTCGCCCGCTTTTTCCCGCATTTTGGGATGATTGGTCGGCTTTTAATTTGAGTTCTCTCAAAGGTATTTTCCTTTCTTCTGATTGGCCGTTGCGATTCCTTTCTTCCAATTTTACAACACTCAATTCAAAAGCACTCTATCGCCAAAACCATTAGTATTGTTATTATTATATTACAGTTTAGGTTCCAGAAATTAACAGGGTCCAGTTGTTCGAAGGCCGATTAGCACTAACCCAGCGTTAAATTTTAATGCAGGTTTCCCTATTTCATCATTCAAGAACCTTTCGGTGATAATTTTCCGTATTCTTTTTAGAGCACTGATCATCAAATTGTAGACAAAAACAGTTAAACTGAACTTTCTTTTAAAGCTTTCAGATCTGAAATCAAATATCACGCTAACACAGGGTTACCTTAAACCAGCTTTGAACATTGCGGCCCAGATATCTTCGCCTATGTCCTTCGCCCGTTCACTCCTTGAAATGATTTACATATGAACTCTTCATAAAAAAGTATCAACACATTATGTATCTAATGGCAGTTCAGAATACACACCTATCAATCTAAGAGTGACTTCTTTTTTTTTTTCTTACGTACTACCGAGCAGGTTCTCCTTATCAATTTAAAGAGAAAATTATGGCAGCTAGAGGGTAAAATTTAGAATCATATCCTAAAAAAGTAAAAAAGTTAATGATTTTTTGAAATCTCAAATTCAAAAAACAGTGCCATAATTTTCGCATCGTGGAAAATTTACTCAACATTTTCTATTTTTTGATTTTTCAATTATCTGTTCATTTTTGTTCCTCCTTGGCAAACATAATACAACTTTTGGACGAATGACATCGCTTGCTGGACAGCTGGGCCGTGTTAAAAAAAAGCACCCACAAGAGCAGTGAAAAGTAAAAAGTTTTTGTGTAAAAAAATACCAGTTTTCCTTCCAGTAAACAGGAGAGGAGGGAGAGTCAAGGATCAGTCGCTACTCTGTTTCTTGTCCCCGTCACTTTCGTCCTTCGTCAGTTCTTTTTGCCTAAAACAAAACTTTTGAGTTAAGAATGATGTGTAATGTTTTTTTTTTACGTTTACATAATCTCCCAGTCGTTGTCATTAGACTTGTTATAGACATAAAAGTTAGCTTCCTCACCGTATTCACTGATTTATCGATTAATTCATTCATTATTTATTTATTATATTTTCGCTCAGATTGTGGTCATTGTCCTGTCAATCTTTACACCAATAGTACAATTGTAAACATCTTGCACACTTAAGAAACTACACCGAATCTTAACCTGTTTTTGTTAACCCTTTAACTCCCAAGATCTGATTTTTAATTCTCCCATGTAGTTGCTGCACCTTTTCTTGTAAATTTGTGATGAGAATTTGGTGTTAGATCATGAACAACTTGTACCTGATAGGTAACTACTTGTTTGCCGGATAATGTATGGATATTATAGGGGGAAGTTAAATGTTGATCACTTCTAGGAGTTAAAGGGTTAAAAAACCGTCAACATGTGCCGTCATAAAATAAAACCTCGTAGTTGCAGACGTTTTTCTAATTAAAGAAAAAGGCAGGCTCCTGTTTATTTTCACAAGCTTAAATGGGTTATGTCGATTACAAAAAATTACTCAAAAACAAGCTTACCTTATTTTTTTCAAGTCGAATGTCACGTTGTCTCCCATCAGCACAAACGGAGCCCATTGGGCAGGTTCGGTGAAGCCGTTGCCTCTCAACCACTTGATGGCCTGGTGAAGAGATTCACTGGCACTTTCTCCAGCAGCCAGGTGTTGGTAGAAATGACTCATAAGCTGCTCAGTTGCTTTGTCTTCTATGGCCCACGATGCCACCAACACTGAACGCGCACCAGATCCTAGGAAAGCCCGAGCTATTCCAATGACTCCCTCTTGTTTAAACGTTCCACGCCCGCTGTGACAACAGCTAAGTACGACCAGTTTAGCTCGCAGCTTCACATTTGAAATGTCGGACATTGTCAAAAGGTAGTCTTCTTCTTGTGGAATACTTTTAGTGGTGCAATTGGGGGACAGGGCAATCTCTCCTCTCTCGGCATTACCATGGGCGGCAAGATGTATCAGGCTCACTGAATGAAGTGCGTGAAGTACCGCCTGCTTTGTTGCGTGGTCTCCTAACAAAGGCTGAACCCCCAGGAGTCGACCAATCATCTCAGCTTCCTTTCGTGCACACAACAATGGTGTCCATTTCAGAATATGTCCTTTGTAAAGCACTTCACCAGCCAAAGGATCACCCACTACCAGTGCACCGGTCTGACTGTGATAGTCTCCCGGACTTTCCTGAATGATCCCCAAAGTCATCAGAGAAGGGACGATGCGGATTCTGTGGGTTTCTGAAAAATACTTTCCCGCTGTCTCATCCCGCAAGGCAGCAAAAGGGACTCGGTATGAACACTTCTCAGGCACAATGATGACTTCAGGCTCTGTGAGTAAATCTCTGACAGGGGCGATAAGCTGGTCATAACACAGTTGAAGAATCATTTCGTTGCGTTTGGGTTCGTCTCCTTGCGAGGTTGCTCGGCTCTCTTCTTGAGGAGATATGACGATATCGTCACCCAAAGATCGATCCTCGCAGTTCTGGTCATGTAAAATGCCGAAACTGGAGGCACTTTTTTTAAAAATTTCCTCCACATCGCAAACGCATGCAGCCATAAGTGTGTCGATTTTTATCACTGGGCTCACTCGATAGTTAATGTCTCCATTTGCTTTTAAAACCCACAGACGAACATGCCGTTCACAATATGAAATGTACAAAACAGCGCAATTGCTCTCTTGACTCACAATGCTTTCGATCCTTGGCCGAGATGTTGAATCAGCTGAGACGTGGCTTTCAATTGAGAGTTTATCTGCCATTAATTCTGCGAGGCCTCTAGCGCGTCTTAGCTCCTCCACATTAAGAGAGTCTCGCACACTTCCGGTGTCACAATGCATGCGACTGAGCAACTCGTAGGGGAAATTACCATGCTCTTCCAAGAGACATGTTTTAAATTCGTCGTTTTCTTTGAGAAAATTTCGCAATTTTTCATAAATTTCAATACTTTGACGTAGATACACCATTGCCTCCTCAAGATTTGATTCCGATTTCTTTAACTGAGCGATTCCGAGAAGACTGTGAAAGTCATTCATATTGTCTCCTATTTCGCTGCTCATCAAGTGTGCTTTCTCATAGTGTTTTTCCGACTCGTAGTAATTCCCAAGCGATAGGGACACGTGCCCAAGGATTGTATAGATTATACCTTGTTGTGGTCTATCGCCAGTCTTGATAGTGATAGTAAGCCCTTTCTCAAGTAACTCTCTAGCCATCTGGTAGTCATGAAACAATCGTGACAGATTTGCCAGGTTTGCGTAGCAGCACACTTCCATCTGTCTGTGGCAAATTTCTATACTGATGGCGAGTGCTTTGTCAAAATGTTTCTTAGCTTGCCTATTTATACGAAGTGATAGAAACGCAGATCCAAGACTCGCAGAGTAAGCTCCTTCCCCTTCCCTGTCGCCAATTTCTGTTGCAATAGCAAGAGCTTTCTCGTAATATCCTTTAGCCTTCTGATATTCACCGAGTGTATGAAACACACATCCAAGGTTCCCAAACCTTATCCCTTCTCCTTTCCTGTCGCCAATTTCTGTTGCGATAGCAAGAGCTTTCTCGTGATATTCTTTAGCCTTCTGATATTCACTGAGTGATTGAAACACAGTTCCAAGGTTCCCATACCTTCTCCCTTCTCCTTCCCTGTCGCCAGTTTCTGTTTCGATAGCAAGAGCTTTCTCGTGATATTCTTTAGCCTTCTGATATTCACCGAGTGATTCAAACACAGTTCCAAGGTTCCCATACGTTGTCCCTTCTCCTTTCCTGTCGCCAATTTCTGTTGCGATAGCAAGAGCTTTCTCGTGATATTCTTTAGCCTTCTAATATTCACCGAGTGATCGAAACACAGTTCCAAGGCTGCCATACCTTGTCCCTTCTCCTCTCCTATCGCCAATTTCTGTTGCGATAGCAAGAGCTTTCTCGTGATATTCTTTAGCCTTCTGATATTCACCGAGTGATTTAAACACATTTCCAAGGTTCCCATACCCTGTCCCTTCTTTTTTCCTGTCGCCAATTTCTGTTGCGATAGCAAGACCTTTCTCGTGATATTCTTTAGCCTTCTGATATTCACCGAGTGATTGAAACACAGTTCCAAGGTTCCCATACCTTGTCCCTTCTCCTTTCCTGTCGCCAATTTCTGTTGCGATAGCAAGAGCTTTCTCGTGATATTCTTTAGCCTTCTGATATTCACCGAGTGATCGAAACACAGTTCCAAGGTTGCCATACCTTGTCCCTTCTCCTTCCCTATCGCCAATTTCTGTTGCGATAGCAAGAGCTTTCTCGTTATATTCTTTAGCCTTCTGATATTCACCGAGTGATTGAAACACATTTCCAAGGTTCCCATACCCTGTCCCTTCTCCTTTCCTGTCGCCAATTTCTGTTGCGATAGCAAGACCTTTCTCGTGATATTCTTTAGCCTTCTGATATTCACCGAGTGATTCAAACACAGTTCCAAGGTTCCCATACCCTGTTCCTTCTCCGTTCTTATCGCCAATTTCTTTTGCGATAGCAAGAGCTTTCTCGTAATATTCTTTAGCCTTCTGATATTCACTGAGTGATAGAAACACATTTCCAAGGCTCCCATACCTTGTCCCTTCTCCTTTTCTGTCGCCAACTTCTGTTGCGATAGCAAGAGCTTTCTCGTGATATTCTTTAGCCTTCTGATATTCACCGAGTGATTGAAACACAGTTCCAAGGTTCCCATACCCTCTCCCTTCGTTTTTCCTGTCGCCAATTTCTGTTGCGATAGCAAGAGCTTTCTCGCAATATTCTTTAGCCGTCTGATATTCATTGAGTAATTCAAATACAGTTCCAAGGTTCCCATTACATGCCCCTTCCCCTTCCCTATCGCCAATTTTTGTTGCGATAGCAAGAGCTTTCTCGTGATATTCTTTAGCCTTCTGATATTTACCGAGTGATTGAAACAGGAGTCCTAGCCTTCCATAAGTCACTGCTTCTCCAATTCCGTCGCCAATTGATTTTGCGATGGCAAGTGCGCTTTGAAAAAGTTCCTTGGCTTCTGCAAGCCTACTTTGTCCGTTGTATTTGTCTCCCAGTTCAATGATTGATTTCCCGGTATTGTGGAACATGGCGATAAGTTTGTTGGTGTATCGTACTGCGTTTGTGTAACCGGAGATTGCGTAGTACGCATTGAATATTACCTCAGAGACATCCAGTCCGTTCATATCAAAGCCTAGATTGTTGAGTAAGACTAAACATTCATAACACAAATGAGCGGCTTGTATACCACGATCAGTGTTTAGAAGATATGTGGCAACATCTAAACCTATCCTGATCTTCTGTAGGATTTCACACGTGTTAGTCATCACGTACTCCTTTTTGTTTGACCAAATACCTTCCTGAAATGGAAAAAAAATCAACAGGTTAAAATACAGAAAACTTAAATAACTAAATTAGATGATGACTCTTGGTAGCTATCTCTCTGCAAAAGTTTAGACAGTGCTCACTTTCCACGAATACTTGTTAGTGCGAGTGCAACATTACTTTTCTCTCTCCGTTTTTCCATACCTAATAAATTGTGCATAAACAACACTGATTCTTGACAAATCGCGATGCAAAATTTACGAAAACATGTAACTTTTAGACCCAACCTATGGGGGGAGAGTGCTTAGATCAATTTCTTTCCGGTATGTGCTGTTCTTCCTCAGAACCGTTCTTAATCCCCCCTCTCTCATAGACAATTAATTGTCTGATCCTCCACCGTTCCCCCCCCCCCGAAAAATGATATGATCTCCAAAATCCTCCATCTTCCTTTTGATGGCAAAACGATAAACAGACAATTTCAAACTGGTTCATATTAATTTGATTGCCCCCCCCAGCTCCCCCCTCCCATGCCTTTTGCTGATGTTTCATTTGCGCGCAATTCAGATAAACTGCATCAAAAGCATCTCGGATTTAAAACTTCGCTTTTGGATTCATTGAGTTGAGTATTTGATATCCGTCAATTTTTGTATTATTTTTCGATCACCGCATGGGCTTATTTTGGGCAGTCAGTGAAACCTGTTAAATTTTTCTTTTATTTTCTGACAGAATAAAAACGTGAATTCTTTCAAGAAAAGTGAATAATGGGCGGAAGCCATAGAACTATAAGAGAAAGACGGCTCACCTTTATAAACAAACTCGTCCCTCGTTCAGTTTCCTGGTCGTTTAAGTAGTGAAACCAGAAGTTCGAAACTGAAAGAAAAACGTATCCTGTCAATACTGAATGCAAATAAATATGTGTTCTTGTCCAAGGGTGAGGGGAAGAAGGCTAGATATTCGCCGAGTTCTTTTTTCCCCTATCGTTGGTCATCGGTTCGTTAAGAACGCTAAAGAAGCTATTATCCAGCGGCTTCTTGACCCAAAAGGCTTGGCTGATAAAGGATTCGTTGCATAACCAAAACATTTCACTTTGATAAGATCCAGGAATGATTTGTTTATTTCAAGAACTGGGAAAGAAAGCCAACTGTGTTTGTAGCACATGACAAACCTACGAGGGCCGTTTATTTATTTCTCTTTTTACTATGACTGTCTTCTACCGCTTTTGTGATTCCTTTGCCGATAAAGATTATGGACTTAGTAAGGCTGCTCAATGCAAATTTCTTCTTGCTCAAGAACAAGCAAGTTAATTGCGAGCGGGAAAAATGGTTCCATCTCGCCCGTTCAGTCAGTCATCAGAGCTAACATTTCGCTTCATATTACCCACGTGTTAGCTATATATCAACTAGTGTTATCACAAAATAAGGATATGACTGATCGGTAAAGAAAGAATTGTTTAAATATCACCGCTTCACTCTATTCTTGTAAAATCCCCAAAAAAATATTGGAACACGTGCTGGATACATAATAACATTGTACTCTTAAAATTTGATTTACCTTGTGTCTCATTCGACCCTCCAACTGTTAGAGTTGATTTACAAATAGCTTATCCTTTTCAATATCAAAACATCATCATGCCAACAGAATACGCAATCCGATCAGCGGTAAGAATGCCATTTTGATCCGACATCAAATTCTCTACACTTCTTTAAAGGAAATGTGTATGATCGAGAAGAGGGGATTGCTAGTCAGATTTTGGAAGTGAAGGTTTAAGGCTGCAAAAACTATTTTATTTTGCCTACAAGTCTATGTTCGCGTCAGACTTTACCACCGAAAATCTTCCTCAATTTCTGGGTTGTTTAGATCTCTGGCATTCCTAACGAACTTTCACTCATTTAAAAAAAGTTTCCATACACATTATTTTTGATTGTATAGAAAAAGAAAATAGTTTTTTGTTTTATACAGTTTAGTTAATAGTTTGTTTGTTTTTTATATATATATATATATATATATAAATTTAGCTATTTTAAATCTTAAAAAAACACACCGTTGAACTCAGCACGTGGCACGTGCTGAGTTTGATGCGTTGTTCGTGTGACTTCAGAAATCAAAAGCAAGAAATTGAAATCAAAGCCTGTAAAAGAAAAATGACGGCAAATAGCAAGAGTCACAAGGGTGAAGAACAAAGTGTTAAGGTGGCTGAACACAGTTTTCGCGCGCGCTTTTGCCGATGCAATTCAGCGCGCGCGCAAGGATTGCAAAAAACTAACATGCCGTCAATAGAGCGGTCGTCTTATTTACTCAACACGCATCCGCACTATCTGTGCTATTTTTCTCTATAGTTGGCGCAGTGTATTGAGAGCTTTAATCTTTTATTACAAAGACATGTTAGAAAAGTTAACAGTGCAAAGAACCCAGCAATTCTCAGCTTTTTCGTCGTTACCGAGAGAACCCGGTTAAATGTAGCGCATGCGTGGTAAGTCAAAAAACTGCGATTGAATGAAAAATTGCTTTCTCGGAAATATGCCTATTTCTTGAGAACCCCTCATTAGAATTTCACGAAATTTGGCACGAAAATACTTTAGGAAATAAGAAACTGGAGTATCGAAAAAAATTGATTTTTAACAAAGGAAATTCTAGATAATCGAGTAAACCTTCAAAAAGGGATAATTAAAGATCTCTGTTAAATTGTTAGCAAAATGGGGTTAACTTGTGAGTATCGTTACAAGCTTGTTGCATGCAAATTATAAAGAAAAGCTAATGACTAGATTTTCTACAAATGAACAAAGCCGATTTTAAAGGCCTGTTTATATTTATTCATGTTGCCATGACGATGGTGTCGCGAAAAGTTTGCACGTGCTCATAATAAATTTTTCCTGTTTCAGCATATTTAGTAGTTGATTAAGTAAGTTATTATTTCTTGTCGCCAACATTCATTTGTGGAATGTCAAAGGAAGTATTGACCGGCGTCGTGTTATCGAGCCTTCAAAAACAAAGATGTATTCAGTCAAATAGTCGCTAGTAAAACCGCATGCATAAATTAACACTATGATTGTCAAGCAAGCCGATGTAACAGGAAATTAGTGGCCACGAATCATTGAAGAATGTGTAAAACAAAACTGGAACTTTGTCAAGTTAGCTTAAATTATCATACCACTCGGGACTTAGCGTATCTGGGTGTGTATATCCGTAGCTTATAAAACATAGCATTTTTCTAACTGAAGAAAGATGGGATTGAGATAGGTCGTAGAACAGAATGTGTAATGTTGGATTGTGAAGAATAAAGTCAAGTTAACCGAAAGTATACAGTACAAGTCTGCAGAACCAGCGTGTGCAGAGTTTCCTTCTAAAGTAAGTGAGAAATTCTGCTAAAAATGGCACATACGTCAGCGTAACTATAAAAAAAAACAAAGTTTGGCATAAACTAATTTATGCAGCCTGCGCCGCGTTTAACATTATCCCGGATGACTTATAATGGTAAATACTTAAACATTCGAACATGTGATTTCGGGCCTCTTTTAGTTAAGCTTCGGTGCAGGGCAAACATTTTCCCACCCTATTAACCCGCCCATTGTTTTTGAACATTCCCTTAGGTACGTCGAGTTCTCATTCGATGGGTGTTTGCCCTCACCTTTTCTGGGATTAGGTTTCTATTTCCGGTTTTACTGTAACTTGATTTGATATTAAAAATAAACGGCCACTCAACTGAGTGGCCAAATTACGGCAAAGTAAAGGTTGTCCGTTTAATTTTCCCAGCAAACCGAGCTCACCCCTAGCTATGCACAGTGTAAAAACACTTGGTTATAGGCAAGCGAGCAAGAGGCATATAAACAAAGTTTGTCTTGTTAATTTGCTTGCTGCCAGTTTTGGTGACCGAGAGATCAAAGGTGTTAGAGAAAATGGTGAAAAAAACACAGGTATCAAAAACTGTGTTCAGCCACCTTAACTTGATCCATCGATAGAAAAAAATGACAGAGAATCTCAGTTTAATTATTTAGACCACTGAAAGAACAACTCGTCAGCAGATTTAAGAGAGTCTCAGTGGGGTGATGGTTTTTATGGCCAGCGCTTAGAAATTCGGGCATATTACGGCTAAAGGATAATAATTTTCAGTTGCGATAAACAAACACATGTTTATGGGTAATTTTTTCTATGCTTAGCGGCTAATGCAAAAGTTTCCAAGTTCAGTATACTGATCGTTTATTGAATGAAACCAAAATCAAGAAATCGTGTCTGCAAAACAAAGATTTATGAAAATAGCCCGTGTCATAACAATGTTTGAACCTGATCTTAAAACTACGGTAGCCCATAGAGGACATACCACAATTTTTTTGTCGTGCGATAAAATCAAAATATCGCGCGATAATTAAGAATTTATCGCGCGATATTTCACACTCAACGTGTGCGTGATATGAGTCACGCAGTCGACACAGTAAGATGGCGTTGTTAAAGTACTCTTTAAAAGGATTTTTACTTTTTGGAATAATACATTTATCCATCGCTGTATTACCGCCTTACGTTGGCAATGGCTTGCCTAATACTCTCCAGAGGATCGATATCATTCATCACTACTTTTCTCTTGATCTGGGTTACTCAGAGATCCACGGCTTTCTTCTGTGTTTTCATGGAATTGAAATAGGCTTGCGCCAGCTGTAACGAGTACTTATGCGTCAGGGTCTATTTTTTTTAATATAGATTAGTGAGTAGCCTTTCTGCAAATATTAGTTTGAGCTAAAACCGTTTCCCCAAAAATATTTTTCTCACCTTGCCTTACACGTTTTAAATTTTGTACAACTTCACGAAACGCGTCGGAGAAAAAAAAGAAGTTTTACAACTAATATAAAGTACTGCGATAATCCATTTATCGCGCGATAAGAGAAGATGTGGCATGTCCTCTATAGGCCACCGTAGAAAACACGTATTAACAATAACTATTATTAAAAACTAGATCATTGGATAATGCCATTCAAGACTTTTTATTGGCTTAGCCATTATGGTATATCAGCCAATATACCATAATCTACAAATATGGTAAGGGTACGTGTCAGCTTAAAATTAAACGGGAGCTAAAACTTTAATAAAATTTAATAATTTAAGTTAACGATTTTAATAAAACAATTATTCCACTCGCGCTTGTTGGATATGAGATGATAGATAGCCAACGAGGCGCTACGCGCCTCGTTGGCTGTAATCATCTCATATCCAACGCGCGCTCGTGGAATAATTGTTAATTATTATATGGCTGTCTCACAAGGACTGGGAATTACTGTATTCACGAATTTGATTGGCTGAAATCAATGTTGAAAGCGGTCTAGATTTTCCCATCTAGACTGGCATCTAGACCGGTCTAGAAAAAAAAGATACAAAGAATATAAAAAATTGGCATATAAGACACAGCTATATAATAAGTATCTTATTAACCGAGCTAGGTCGGTCTGTACGGGAGAATCTTGACCTCGGTCGCTGGTACCGACTTTACTGCGTTCGGTCTGTACTGGCGACCTCAGTCAAGATTCTCCCATACAGACCTCCCGCTCGGTTTATAAGAACTAAATATACTAGGACGAAAATATCGAATCTTTCTCGACTTATGAGACTGTTTCAAATTCGGAATCCTGTCATGATGTTTTTCGCGGAGTTTCGATCTGAAATATTTCAGTTTTCAAAGACGAGAGAAAAACATTACTCAAGTTTATTTATCCTCTTACCTTACAAAGATATATAAATAGTGTCTTTCTCGGTGTTGTTTGACAAACGAAACTAAGAAACTTGGTCTTAAAAGACAGAATAATGGTTAAAAATTATTCCACGAGTGTGCGTTGGATATGAGATGATGGATAGCCAACGAGGCGCGTAGCGCCGAGCTGGCTATAATCATCTCATATCCAACAAGCGCGAGTGGAATAGTTGTTTTATTAATAAAAAACGCCCCCAAGGTATTAGACAAATCTTCTCGACATTATTTTGTAAGAAGAAGCCAGATATTACAATGAACAGATATTACATATTGGTATATTGGCTCATATACCATAATGGCTAAGCCAGTAAAAAGTCTTGAATTGTATTAGTCAATGATCCAGGTTTTGATAATTATCAATATAATAGGATGAAAAAAATCGAATCTTTCTCGACTATGAGATTTTTTGAAATTCGGAATACTGTGTCATTTTTTTTTTTCCACAAAGCGGTTTCGATCGAAATAAAAATAAAAAAAATTATAAATCGTGATATTTCTGTTGTTTATTCTTATGACCGTGTACGAAACTAAAAAATCAAGAAACCGAAAAAAAATTCCTTCAAAACAAAGACAGGAGAAAACTAACCCGAATGAAGACAAATAATGACCCTGATCAGTAAAATAATGATAATGGTACTGACAATAATAACAATAATCAAATCCCTAAAACATCTCATAACATCTTCTCCGTTCTGTTTCCTCATTTCTGTTTCTTAAAAGAGAAACCTCCGACAGAAGAGAGAAGTCATATCACAAACGATGAAACGCGCGTAGTTTTCTTTTTACGAGATATCATATTTGTACAAGGCTTTGCTCTCTCCTTTGTTTAACCCGGTGAAAAAACTGTGAGATGACTGTAAACTGAAATAATCTTCACCCCTAACACCAATTTCAAAGATTCACTAGAGTACTAGCAACTAAGAAAGTTATTTAGGGAGAAACTGGCAGAGGAAACGTACTCATTTTGTAATAATGATTTCGGCATATTGTAATAATTAACTCATTTTGTAAGACACTGCAATATCATATTGTAATAATCTTCAGTTTACGCAATTTGTAACAACATCCTATAGCAAATTGTAATATGTTGCTGTTGCAAAAAAAAATATTATTACACAGATTGGGTATTTTCGGTTTCCCTCCTCTGAATAGTGACTTGTCAAGCATAAAGCATTGAAGGAATAAGGCAAAACACGTTTGCAATAATGGTAACAAAAATGTATACAGCAGGAAATTGCACTTAGAAAAGCGTACTGGCTGTGTACACATTCTTTTAATAATCACATTTTTGCGCGCCGTATCTTCCACAAAACATAAATGTAAACGAGCTTCCATGAAAATGCTTGTTTTCCTTTGGAATCTAATGGAGTCAATGTCATTAAGAATATAACACTGCCGCGTGTTTTTCGCAAACAATCGTAATGAAGAATATTAGATCTCACCTCAAAAAAGGCTCAGAATCAGATTTCTTGCATTGGTGAAGGGTGATCCTCGCTGAATTCACTTGAAGGGTCAATGGCAGCTTTGACCAACGTTTAAAAGTCTCGCTTTTGTTGGATGTTACAAAAACCAGGAACGGGGAATGGAGAATGAAGAACGAGGAATGGGGAGCGGGAATGGGGAGCGGGAATGGGGAATAAAGAACGGGGAACGAGGAAGAAGGAAGGAGGAACTATGAACGAAAAACCACGAACGGGGAACGACAAACAGGGAACAAGAAACGAGGAACAAGGATCGAGGAACAAGGAACGAGGAACGAGGGACGGGGAAAGACAAACGGGGAACAAAGAAAGAGGAACGAGGAACGGGGAGCGAGAGACAGGGAATCCGGGAGTCTGGTGCTCAGACTCTTTTTCTTGTCATTTGCAATTTTTAAGTGTTATACGGATTACCGCTATACTGTCGAACCTCGGATTCTCGTTCCAGATTTCCTTTTCCCCATTCCTGATTTTCATAAAATGTACGAATGTAAAATCTCTTTCATAACGGTTGGGTTATCAACGCATGTTTGGTCTGCACAGTCAGCTACTGCTGCTGTTCGGGATGAGTAAACTTGATCTGCTCTAGCCTGTGAATGGACCGATCAATTCGAAACTTCAACAACCATCATCGGCTCCCTCGAGCAACCCATGGGCATTTAACTGTCGTCTGTATCTAGAAAGAAGAGAATTTAAACCTCGCTTGGGTAGGATGGGGAATTTGAACTGATGTGTCGCGCGGAATCCGTGTTTTCAAAATTTTTGAAGTGGAAGTTTCAAGTTAAAAGTCTGCTTTCGTGAGCGAATGGCTAGGAAGAAACTTTTCACATCTTAGGATGATGCCTTTAAGCGAAAAAACCCAACAGTAGCACTAAAAACTAATTCCTGACTTTGTTAATTCTATAACATACGTTGATCATTCAAAGAATCCTTGAACAGAAAGTTATGCTTAAGTGGGGCATTTGAACACAATTTTGGCACGTAAGGGGGGGGGGGGGGGGACGAGAATTTGAACGAATCAATCTTTAAAAGTTCCAATATCGGGGGGTTTACCCCAGGGTGGATGTGGAAGTTTCAAATTGATCGACGCCAAATGAGTTCTTTTATTACTGCGTTAAGCGTACATAAAAGAAACACTTACACTAAAACCAGCTAATGAAAAGTTGCACATCCACACTTATAAGGGGTTGTAGTTCGAAAATTGCATAGTTTTTTGTTACCCATAACCTACAGTAGGACGCCCGAGAATGGCCGATGAACACAAAGACTTTTCAAACCAGTTTTTAAAGAGTATCACTTTGAAAAAGCACCGACTTTTCGACTCCGTTTTCTGCAAGGACAAGTGAAAAGGAGGCTCTTAAAAACGTCTACCGAAAAATGCGTCCCATATACTGTCGCTCCTCTCTGTGTTTTCTGTTGTTTTATTGCTGAGGATAATCACAAATGCATCGCTGTGGATAATCGTCAGCAAAACGAAAACACTGAGTTTGGATGAAAATATCAACCTTCCTTCACTGGCATTTTTGAAAACGCCCTATTGTGAAACGCCCTTAGTGAAATCTAATACATCGTCAGTGCAAGCGAAAGAAGTGAAAATTCTTTTTTCAATGTCATGGCTGTGAAATAGACTTATTCAAGACCGGAAATGACGAAATTACGTGATGACAGTAACAATGGGAATATGGCAGTCCCCTGAAGATAACTCCAAATGTGCGATGTTGAAAGCCAGAGTTCACGCAGCTATGCGTCTAGTTCTTTCTATATGCAATGTAACGGAGCCATTTATTTTTCCAAATTATTTTAGTTGCGCCAAGAGCTTTTAAACTCTTCTAATACATATTTATCAGACAGAATAAATATGTAAATTCATTCAGGAAAAGTGAAAATAACAGGCGAAAGCCACAGATCCGTCAGAGAACGACACCTCAGCTTTTAAAACAAGCACGTGCCGCGTTCAGTTTCCTGGTCGTTTGATAAGTGAAACCAGAAGTTGGAAACTGAAAGAAAAACTTAACCTGTCAATTTTAACTACAAATAGATAAGCACTCTCGTCTAAGCGTGAGGTGAAGAAGGCTGGATATTCACTGAGTTCCTTTCCTTACCGTTTGTAATGATTATGATCGATATTGTGCTCCTAAAATTTGACTTGCCTTATGTCTTATTTAACCCTCCACCCGACAGAGTTGATTCACAAATGGCTTCTCGTTTCCAGCATCAAAACATTATCATGCAAACAGGTGCTGAGAATACACAAACTGATCAGCTTAAGGATGCCATCTTGACCCAACATCAAATTCTCTACGCTGAAGAAAAATTTGGTACCAAGGGGGAAAAATTGGGAATCAGATCTTGGGGATGAAGGATTAAGGGTTCAAGGGTTTAAAGTTTAAAGTTTAAGATCTATGTCAAACTTTGCAACAGAAAGTCTTCCTCAATATCTGAGATTGTTTGGATCTCTTGTATTCCTAGTCTATCCCTGATTAAAACAGGTTTCAGTAAAAATTTGTTTGATTGTTTTAAAATAGAAAATAATTTTTTTTTTTAATTTTAGTTTGTTTTTCTTTTTCAGCTCCTTTCCATATAAACCGTCCGATAAAGCTCGATGCGTTCAGTTCGCGTGACTTCAGAAATCAAAAGCAAGAAATTGAAATAAAAATCTGCAAAAGAAAGATGAAGGCAAATAACAAGAGTCACGCGGGTGAAGAACAAAATGTTAACTTGATCGATTAAAAAAAAATGACAGAGAATCTCAGTTAAATTATTTAGACCACTAAAAGAACAAATCGTCAGCAGGTCTTAGAGCGTCTCAGTGGGGTGATGATGTTTATGGCCAGCGGTTGGAATTTCGGGCATATTACCTCTAACGGTTAATTACTTTCGGTTGTGATAGACAAAATAATTTTTATGGCTAGTTTTTTTTCTACGCTCAACGGTCAATCTCTTTTGTCGTTTTACGGCTAACGGTTAAACCCATCGAGAACCTCGTTTCAAAGATTGCTTTCCCGTTTAAATCCTCTACCCCCGAATATAACCAAGTTTTTGTCAGAATAAAGAAAAAAAAAAGAATTATATATTAACACAAAATCAAGAACACAGATTACGAGAATAACGAAAAGTATAAAATAGGGGAGTAACTGATGATACTTGAAGCAGCACACATGTACCTTGAGGAGGGCTTCTACCATAATCGTCAGCCCACGCACTTTGTAACAACACCCTAAGCAAATTGTACGATGTTGCTCCTGCAAAAAAGATCATTATTACACAGTGTAGGTATTTTCGGTTTTTCTCTTCCAAAAAAAAGGTTTGTCAAATATTTTTATGGTCCTTGTCTCGTTGGCAGTTATTGGTCAGTCATTTTTTTATAGTCCCCTCCTTATTCATACTCTGATGGCGACAGCTGAGCCCCACTGTTTCCCCCGCTAAAACTCATGTGACCCTCCAAAATCCTACACCCTCCTGCCCTCCCTTGTTAAAAATAATGACATGTCTTTTAGATGGCAGAAGGATAAATAAAAAATTTTAAATTGGTTCATATTAACACTGATTGACCTCCCCTGATTCCTTTTACTGATGTTTCATCTGCAAGCGATTGAGATAAAATGTATCAAAAGTATCTCGGATTTAGAACTTCGCTTTTCGATTCATTGAGTTGACCGTTAGATTTCTTTCACAGGACACTTATTTTTTCAACCACCACATGGGCTTATTTTGGGCAGACAGTGAAACCTACAGATAGAATGATTTTGTTAAACATCCTTTAATGAAGGATGAAAAATTTATATTTTGTTACATGGGACGCAACAGAATCATTATTTTTCCGAATTACTCTTGTTACGCCGGGAGCTGTTATTTTCTCCATATATTTTCTGACACAATGAAAACGTTAATTCATTCGGGAAAAGTGAAAATAATGAGCGGAAGCCATTCAACTATAAAAGAAAGACAGCTCACCTATTAAAAAAAGCACGTGCGCGTTTTGTATCCTGGTCGTTTGGTTAGTGCCAGAAGTTGGAAACTGAAAGAAAAACTTATCCCGTCAGTCTTGAATGTGAACATGCGTTCTTGTCCAAGCGCGAGGTGAATATTCGGCGAGTTTCTTTTTCTAAGCGTTTGTAATGATCGAGACTAAGAGTTAATCCATAAAGAACGCCAAAGAGGTTACCACCTAGCCCTTCGTGGCTCAATTCAGTCCAGAAGAGAGTTAATTCAGTGCAGAAGAGGGCTAATTCAGTGTAAAGATAGAAACAAACCAGACATTCTGGTTGGTCAGAATGATTGGGCAATGTCAAGGTCAATGTCAAAGTCAATGTCAAGGTCAATGTCACTTGCAGGGTTTGAATAAATTATTTTTGCATCTGAAGCGCGCGCTTTTCTTCTGCGTAGTTATAAGCTACCTCGTATTTTTCATGTATATTATTAATACATGATCACATGATTTTCTCGTGCAATTTGGAATAAATAAGCACTTGTAAATTTTTTCAAAGACCACAAATTGCACTCGCCCTACGGACTCATGCAATTCTGTTAGTCTCTGAAAAAATTTACTCGTGCTAAGTTATTCCAAATTGCACTCGAAATCATGTGATTACCTGTACAAATTGCACTCCACTCAGTTCAATTACCATTGTCGATTAACAAATGGTAAACAACACAGCGCACGCTATTGAGTTATGATGAACGTGGGAGGTTGCTAAGCACAAAAGAAGCGTCAGAGTCGCGCGAGGAGATAGCCGAGAGCGACTCAGCAAACCTCCCAAGTGCATCCATAACTCAATAGTGTACGCTGTGGTGTTTACCATTTGTTTTATAACATAACATTGATACATTGCAACAAAAGAGTTCCCTTTTATTTAACAAATCTTACATGATCAGAAAAAACAAGCGCGCGGAAAAATATTCTTAGCATTTGCTTACGTCAGCAGCATACTCCCATGGGCCAATAATAGATGCTGAATTAACAAATCAGAGCGCGCGCTCTGCCTTAGTTATGTTATAAAATTTGATTTGCCTTATTTAACCCCCACATGTCAGAGTTGATTTACAAATAGCTTCTCCAGTTCAATATTAAAAGCATTATCATGCAAACAGGTGATGAGAATACGCAAAGTGATCAGATGTATGTGACCAAGAAGGGAGAATTGCTAATCCGATTTTGGAGGTGAAGGTTTAAGGGTAGCAAAAACCAGTTTATTTTGTTTACAAATCTATGTTCGCGTCAAACTTTATAACGGAAAATTTTCTTCAATTTCTGAGATCGTTTGGATCTCTTGCATTCCTATCACTGATTAGATAAAGTTTCCATATAAATTATTTTAGAATGTTTAAAAAAGGAAAATCATTTTTTTCTATTCTAATGCTTATTAGCTGCTTACCTTTCAAACAAACCGTTGAACTCAGCACGCAGCTCGTGCAGAGTTTGATGCGTTGTTCGTGTGACTCCAAAAACCAAAAGCAAGAAATTGAAGTAAAAACCTGTAAAGAAAGATGAATGCAAATAGCCAGAGTCACGCGAATGAAGAGCAAAATGATAACTTGATCGATTAAAAAAAAAAGAAAAATGACAGAGAATCTCAGTTTAATTATTTAGACCACCGAAACAACAAATCGTCAGCAGGTCTAGGCGGGTCTCAGTGAGGTGATGGTGTTTATGGCCAGCGGTTGGAATCTCGGGCATATTACGGCAACAGTTAATTATTTTCGGTTGCGATGAACAAGATAATTTTTATGGTTAGTTTTTTCTACGCTTAACGGTTAATCGATTTTGTCGTTTTACAACTAACGGTTAAACCCATCGAGAACCTCGTTTCAAAGATTGCTTTCACGTTTAAATCATCTATCACCAAATATAACCAAGTTTTTGTCTGAATTAAGAAAAAAAGGAGCGTGGATGAATAATTTTTTAAGCTACTTACCAAACAAAAAACGTAGAAGTCTCCAAGTTTAGTATCCTGATCGTTTTATGAACGAAACCAAAATAAAAAAACCGGGCCTGTAAAACAAATATTTATGAAAATAACCAGTGCCATAACAATGTTTGAACTTGATCTTAAAACAAATATTAACCCTTGAATTCCCATGAGTGATCAGGATAGAATTTCTCCTAAGAATATCACCACAAAATCAAGCACACAAGTTATAACAATAAAGAAAAGTATCAAATAGGGGAGTATCAGTTGACCTAGTACCAAATTCTCCTAACTGACTTCATAAGAATTATATGGCAGACAGTAGGAAGAATTATCACTGAAATAACGGGACTGAAAGAAAATATGCTAAGGATGAAAATATCGAATCTTTGTCCGCTTGTGAGATTGTTTGAAATTCGGAATCCTCTCTCATAATTTTTTTCACGGTGTCTCGATCTGAAATATCTGATTTTCAGTTTTCAATGACGAGGGAAGAACATTACTCAAGTTTATTTATCAACTTACCTTACAAAATATATAAATCGTGTCTTTTTCGGTGTTGATTCTGAACTTAAAAAAACTTGATCTCAAAAGACAGATTACTAGTTATCAATATACTAAGATGAATAAAAAATCGAATCCTTCTCGACTTATTAATTTGTTTGAAATTCGGAATCCTCTCCCATATTTTTTTTTTTTTCACAAAAAAAATTTCGATCCAAAATATTTGAATTTTCAGAGACGAGTGAGAAAAATTTAAAAATAAAATATATACAAATCATGTTTTATTCGGTGTTAATTCTGAACCTATGACACAGGAAACTAAAATCAATAGACTGAAATAAAAAAAATTTCCTGCTAAACAAAGATTGAAAAATAACCCGAGTGAACACAAATTACGACCCTGATCAGTTAAATAATAAGTACAGTAAAAACAATAATCAAATCCCTGAAAAATATCATAACATCTTCTGCGTTCTGTTTCATTTCTCTTTCTTGCGAGGAGAAACCTCCAATAGAAGAGAGAAGTTAATCACCAACGATGAAACGCGCGTAGTTTTTTTACAAGATATCATGTTAATACAAAGCTGTGCTACCTCCTTTGTTTAACTTGGTGGAAAAACTGTAAGAAGACTATAAAAACAGTCTTAATCCCTCACACCAATTTCGAAGATTTTAAAATAGCTACTAGGAAAGGAATTTAGGGGGAAACTAGCAGAGAAAAAGTACGAATTTTGTAGTGATGGTTTCGGCATTTTGTAATAATTTGGACATTTTGTAATACACATGGCGGCATCATTTTGTGATAAAGGTGAGTAACGCTTTTTGCAATGAAGGCTGTGGCATTTTGGAATAATCGTCGGTCTACGCGATTTGTAAAACATTGTACAGCAAATTGTAATATGTTACTCCTGCAAAAAAATTATAACACAGATTGGGTATTTTCGGTTTCCCTCCTCTGAATAATGACTTGTCAAGCATAAGGCTTTGAATGAATGAGGCAAAACACGTTTGCAATGGTATATGTATACAGCCGTAAATGGTACCTAAAAAAGTGCACTGGTTGTGCTACACATTTGGCAAGATCCCATTTTGCGCGTCATATCCTCTACAAGACAACAATGTCAATGAACTTCCGAGCAAACACTTGTTTTCCTCTGGAATCTGATGGAGACAATATCATTAAGAATGAACCACTGCCCTGTCTTTTTCGCAGACAGTTGTAATAAAGAATATCAGATCTCACCCCAAACAGGCTCAGAATCCGATCTGTCTCTTTGGTGAAGACTGATTTTCCCCGAATTCGCTTGAATACGTGCTGTATGAGGATCAGTGGAAACTTTGACAGACGTTTAAAACTTTCGCTTTTGTTAGATGTTACTAAAATCAGGAATGGGGAATGGAGAACGAGGACTGGGGAAGGGGAATGCGATTGAGGAACAAATAACGGAGAACGGGGAACGGGAAACGGGAAACGGAGAACGGGGTAAGGGGAACGGAGAACGAAGAAAGGAGAGTGGAGGAACAGGGAACGGGGAACGAGATATGTGGAACGGGGAACGAGATATGTGGAACGGGGAACGAGATATGTGGAACGGGGAACGAGATATGTGGAACGGGGAACGAGATATGTGGAACGGGGAACGAGATATGTGGAACGGGGAACGAGATATGTGGAACGGGGAACGAAGAACACAGAACGGAGACAGAAGAAAGGGGAACGGGGAACATGGAACGGGCTACGAGAAACGGAAAATGAGGGATTATGGTGCTAATACCCTTTTCCCTTTGTCGTCCGCCATTTTGAAGTGTTATACGGACTACGCTGATTAATGATTACAGTTCCTGATTCTTCAGCATCATCATCATCATCATCATCATCATCTTTATTTAAACACGGTAAAATATATCAGGCACTAACTATTTAATATAAAAACTACAACTAATTACGAAAAACTATGTATACTATGTATAAACTATGTATATTAGTCTAATTTAAAATATTATTGACTATTACAGAAGGTAAATTAAATTAAAGCCTGTTTTACAGGAGTGCCGTGTCGGAATTAATTAACAATTGTTGAAAATTAGCCAGAGATGTTGCTTGCCTAGCAGCTGGGGGTAGGCTGTTCCAGACGACTGCGCCACTATAACCAAAGCTATTTTAATAATAATTAGTACGTCGCAAGGGAATAGCAAGCTTATTTTCAGAATCGCGCAAATTGTAAGAAGTAATCACATTACTCCTCTGAATGAATTTTGTGGACAAATAATTGGGTGTGAGGCCATTTAATAACCTATAGATAATCTTAGTCTTAAGTTTTTTTACGTCGAGTTTCTAAATTGTCCCAGCCTAATTCTGTAAGTAGTTGGTTGGCGTCAGTATCATAACTAGAATGAGTGAGGACGCGGATCGCCCGATTTTGCAGTTTCTGTAATTTGTCAGATAATGTTTTGGCACAGTTACCCCAAACAACACTACAATAGTCGAAGTGCGATTGGACTAACCCATGATAGATGTTTTGTAAATTTGCAGGAGGAACACAGTGACTTATTCGTTTAATAGATCCAATACCACAAGAGATATTTTTAGATATGGCGTTGATATGATTACTCCAATCATAGCGAAGTTATGACTCATCTCATCATACGGATGATATCGAATCCAAAATCGTTTCCTCCAATCTTAACAGTCAATTTAACATCTCTGGTGACGGGCTCTACCGAAACGACAGGAAGATGGGAGGAGTAGGGATCTTAGCTTACGTATCTTCTGAGTCAATGTGTGAAAGAATCACGCTAGCAAAGAGCTACAAAACCATCGAGCCCATCGTATTAGACATCCAATTAAATAACAACAACAATTTTATTCCTTGATAAAAGTAATAAAAGTGGGATAATTTGCCCCGCAAATAGCTAAAAAGCTAATCGTGGCGGGGCAAGACAAGTACCTGAATGACATAAATCGTCTAGTATCTAAGGACAAGGAGTCGTTATTTACACAGTCACAGAGTCACACAGAAAAAGATAAGAAGACATTTAAACTTACAAGGTGTATCTATGCACCTTTTTTTTCAATGATCATGAAGATTTGAATATAGTTATCTTCTTTTTCTAAGATATCAATTAGTAATTTGCGAAGGACTTTTTTGAAAGCTTTCTTTTCTTCTTTCGTTATACAGCTTGCAATTGGTATCTTATTCTACAGCTTTACTCCCATCCGAGAGAAGAAATTGTTTTGACTTTCTAGTCTCCAACTTTTAACATAAAACTTTCCAGACGTAAACGATCGTGTTTTGTATGCATGAATATTAGACGTTTTATGAAATGTATATAGTACGTTGATATCGTGCATTAGGGATGATACGGACTCGTAATAAAGAAAAGTTATCGGAAACACGTTCGCTTTAAGAAATAAAGGAATTGTATGGTCATGCCAAACTGCGAAGTACAGCAGACGAAGGGCTCTTCTCTGAAGAATAAGAATTTTGTTAAGATAAGTCTTGCATTCCTGACCCCAGGCGGCAAGACCAAAAGTTAAATAAGAGTGGATTAGTGACTTATACATATTCAGTAGTATTTGTCGAGGTACAGAGTGGAGTAGCTTTGCAAGTAGCCCAACAGTTTTACTCATTAATGTCCAATATTGCGTGTTGGGTTGAATGCCCCTTTCGAAAGTCGTATTGTAAGGTATACAAAAGTTCGTGTTTCTTTATGTAGCTCGTCAATCTATTAAAAGCGGAAGGAAATGATTGAGATTGGCCTGTATAGACCTCCAAAAAGCTTCACATTATCGTATCGACAACAGCTCGAAGAAGAGTTAACCACATATGCAATTAGGCAAATCTACAAAGGCAACCTATAATCGTATTGCTTGATCGTCTTGGACTAGCAAGAAATGAAGAAAAACTCTACTTTAAACCGACCAGAATTCAGAAAACTGGAGAGCAAGTGAGTAACACACTCATAGATGTTATTCTTACCAACTTTCCTGATAGTTTCACCAAAAGCAGCGTGTTTGATCCAGGGCTGAGTGACCATGCCCTTGTCTACGCTTTTATAAAAGGGTGGCCAAATCAAAAGCAGAAGTAGTGAATTTTCGGTTAAGTAAAAACTTAGATGAACAGGAATTTAAGGAACCGGCTTACCAGCCTCCCCATGGCATGTTGCTGAACTTTTAGATGATGTTGACGATTGGTCTGAATTTTTCAGCGTACAGTTACAGGACATTGTAGACGAACATATGCCATGCAAAAGAATGCGTGTTAGAGACGAAGATATGCCATATACAGGGGCGGATCCGGTAACTTTTGATTGGGGGAGGGGGTCCAAACTTTGGTTCAGAAAGGACTGTTGGACTCTATTGAGGCAAATTACTTCTCCCCACAGCCCCCACGCCCCCCTCCCACCAATCGCGGTTGCACGTTATAATTCCTTGGCCGCTTACCGTTTACTTGGATTCATTAAAAAGGCCAGCCAGTTAAAAAATGATATACGATCCTGTCAATGTACAAATTTCAGTTTCAAAGTTGTAAGCGTCAGGCCTGTTAGGGGGGTCCGGACCCCCTGACCCTCCCCCTGGATCCACCACTGCATATATATGTGACAACTGAGTGGAAGGAGGCAATTAGACGAAGAAGACAAGCACTCAGAATATTTTATACACCTGTCAGACGTAAAGCCATTAAAGATTATTGGAAGACTAAGTCTGACGACCTCAGGAATAAGCCACACAAGTTCTATAAAACATTCATGCCTTTTCTTGGTCAAAAAAGTTAAAGAATCCTCAGAAATGAAATTGAAGATTAATGTTGATGACTCGATAATCACCATTCAGTAAGATATTACAAAGACTATGGGAGATTATTTCTCGATCATTGCAGACGACATCGGCCCTGACAACGACGTGGCGGATTCCACGCTGCGGGATCATGAAAGTACACAAGCAATTGTGAATCCTAAAATGTCCAGCGGTGATGACCAATCCTATTACAAGGAAATACCAGTGGCTGATGTTGCTAAGATTTCAAAAGACATTGATCCCAAGAAAGCGCCCGGGGTAAGAGACTATTCCACCTAAAGCTTTTAAAATAGGCTCGGCTGAGCTCGCTGTGCCCTTATTTGATCTTTATAACCGTTGTATTGTGAGAATTGGAAGAGATGTGAGTGGGTGCCCGTTCATAAAAAGAACGACCGATTGAACATGGAAAATTATTGTCCAGTAAGTGTGCAGATCATGGTAAACAAAGATTTCGAAAAGCTCCTTGCTAATCAAATCACAGCGGAATTTAATGAACGGCTCAGTGATTACCTTACAGGATACAGGAAAAGGCACAGTTGTGAAACCATTCTTCAAATGTTAAAAGGGAAATGGAAGAATGTACTTGATGATGGGGAAAGTGTCGGCAAAATAAGGGAACTTATAACTATAGATGGATTTGAAAGAGCGATCAGGAAAATAGACCTTGCTAAACGAATTTCCTCAATAATTGCGGTAATTGCATACTTTGTAGTTCTTAATTTAGTTATCGGTCACTTTTAGTTACTTTTATATAATACATTTAGTAGAGATATTTTACTGTAAACTTAAATTTGTATTGTTTTTGGCTTATACATAGGGTGGGATGATATAGGGGAATTATATAGGGGAACATAGGGGGTTATTTATTTTTATTAACATTGTGGATAGCTGTCCTTACTTAGTGGGGAACTGCTATTATCTTGACACGGTAATAGAGTTATTATTATCGGACGCGAACGCACAGGGCTCGTGATCTTCTCGCGAGTTCGCCCCGCGTTTAATTTTCTCACGCAGGAATAAAGCCGAGAACTGAGACCCTTTCCTTAATCATTCGTGGTATTTCATAAATTTTGCTGATTCTTAGACACCAAATAGGATTTGGGAAAATTTCTAGATAACGGCTGAAATATTGTCTTGTTTTTACTGCCGGCTTAAGACTTTCGTTTCACCACCTGAGTTCTGCAACATAACGTAACAGCTCTGTTCTCCAGGCTTCTTAGAGTTTTAGTAACTGCACTGAAAGAAAAGTGATTCTTAAACTTTCGCTTTCTATTTTAATTTCCTCTTTTAACCCTTTAAATCGTAAGGTTGACAGGCTTCTAATTTCTCCTTACAGTATCACCCTTGAATCAAATGTAAAGGTTATGAGAATAATGGAAATGATCACCAAGTTACTGTAAGAAGCTCCCGATTATCAAACAAATTCTCCTTGTGGTTACCATAGGAAATGTACAGAGATTAGTGTGGAGAATATAGATATCAATGCAGAGGTGTAAGGGGTAAGAACGGGAGGGGGAGTGGGCTGAAGGTTCACTTTCAACAAACGGGCGAGAACAACGAAAATTCCTGAACAATACCAGCATCTGTAGGCCGCATACGAATAACATAAATTTAAACTAAAAGTTATTTTCCAGATCCAGAATCCAGAGACATTGAAAGAAACATAGTTTTAATTTACATTTAAGTTTTCTAAAATGTAGACAAAAGATCTGATCGCGGGAGCTCGTGCTGATTATGAAAATGCAACAACAACAAATAAATCGACAAAGATAAACCGCGACATAGATAAACATTAACTAAGCATAGACAATAGGCGGTTAAGCAATAATCAAAGGAGGATCAGTCGGGTATCCCATTAGCTCTTGCGCGTTATTATCAATGAGAAGGTGTCACATTGCATCAAATTCGAGTGCACGCGCTGGAAAGTTGACTAAATTTTAAACGGCTGTTTGTCCTTATTCAGGAGCACGGAAGGTGATTTGAACGGTTTTATGTATTCTTGTAACAGCTAAGTTGACTTTAGTACTTTAGTACTCGAACTTACTCTTCTCTAAATGGAAAAAAAAACGCCTTTATTATGAGTGGTATACACGACTGAGTGGCTTTGTATATGCGCTTTACTTTAACGTTTGATCGATATTTGCCTGTTGTGCTATTATTGGCTGGTACTTAATCATATTATTTCGCCTGGTGGTGCCTGAATAATGGCACTTTTCAATATTAACGAAGGTCCCCTTAAGTCCCCAAATTTTGTAGGAATATGTGGCCGTTAAAAATTGCTTAAATTGGCGCCAAAATTTTGACGTCTTTCCTCCACTGGTGCATCACCCGGCCCGCTATTGATCGATCGATAGCCTTTGCTATCCGTATATTAAATGCCCCTTTTGGTACATCTGTGTAAAGGTTTGCTCCTGAATCAATGTTAGTATCTTGTGATGGAGTGTTTTCTTTATTTCTTTTGGTAACTCGAGTCGCTTGCCACTTCTTCAGAAGACTGGCTTTTCACGGCGATTTCTCCTTTCGTCGGGTAGCAACTGCAATTACAATTTGAGACTTGTAAGTCTAGCCAGGGCATTTCTAGGATGTTGTTTTCTCCTTCATATTCGTCATAGGGTCAAATATCCGAAGCGGCAAGAGACCGATTTTCGACGCAATCGAAGTCGAAGTTATAAGCACTGAACGTCTTCGATCTTTGCTTTCATCCTCTAGCTGTTTGGGTAAATTGAAAGAATATCACATTGAGAAGCTGGAAGTCTCGGACAACAAGCCAAATTGGAAAGTTTGATGTAAGTCTGACTATCCAAATCCAAGCAGTTGACATAAATTAGTGGCGAACGCGAGAGCACTTCACTGTTGATCTCAACTACCTCCATCTCGACTGAGTGATTACGTGACTAGAGCGAATTGATAAAATAGTTGGAAGCGTGGAATTGTGGGATACCTGACTAATCCTCCTTTGCAAAAATCTAAAGTACAAAGGAAATAAATATCGTTTCAAAACTAACAGATGGATCGCACTTAGTAAACAAAAAGACCACACCACCCCTGGTGCTATATGTACTTGTATAGTCGGTCTCATCAGGACCAAAATGATTCAGATATAGCACGATTGCATGTTCTCTGTTCAAAAAATAACATTGCTGGAAGCCTTTGATGAGAGAAACATTCAAGATATTTCCAATTGTTTCATCAATGTCATCTTCACTTAAAATTAGAATTGGAAAAAAACCTAGTGTAGTAATGTTTCTTCTGTAAAGACATCGTAAGCAACATCAGCTTTTTAGGGACTGTCATTTAGAATTATAACATAACCAAAGTAAAGCGCGCGCTCTGATTGGTCAATTTAGCGTCCCCCATCTGCCCATGGGTGTACGCTGGTGACGTGAGCAAATGCAAAGACTATTTTTTTGCGCGCGCTTGTTTTTTCTGGTCACGTAAGATTTGTTAAATAAAAGGGAACTCTTTAGATACAATGTATCAATGTTATGTTATAAAACAAACGGTAAACACCACAGCGTACAAGATTGAGTTATGGATGCACTTGGTAGGTTTGCTAAGCACTCAAGAAGCTAGAGTCGCACTCGACTATCGCCTCGTGCGACTCTTACGCTTCTTTCGTGCTTAGCAACCTCCCGCGTGCATTCATAACTCAATAGTGTACGCTGTGGTGTTTACCATTTGTTAAATGGATGAACTTGGTAGGTTTGCTAAGCACACAAGAAGCTAGAGTCGCTCTCGGCTATCGCCTCGTGCGACTCTTACGCTTCTTTCGTGCTTGGTAACCTCCCGCGTGCATCCATAACTCAATAGTGTACGCTGTGGTGTTTACCATTTGTTAAATGGATGCACTTGGGAGGTTTGCTAAGCACTCAAGAAGCTAGAGTCGCTCTCGGCTATCGCCTCGCGCGACTCTTACGCTTCTTTAACCATTTGTTAATGGTTAAACGGCGGATTATTACATTGCACGTCCATGACAGACGCGCTGTTTTAAAAGTTTCGAAAACCTTAAAAGTTTTCCAAAGTGTTTTTACTCGTTCCCTACTGATGATACATTGTGGAATATTAATTTACTTGGGAGGACGAAAAAAAAACATAGCTTTGCTTTGCTTTGATAGGGGGTATTGTTGGGTTTTCATGATCGCATGAAGAACATTTAAATAATTAGTTCTCAGGCGACAATCACTGCTGAAAGTGAAAAAAAACTAAATAACAGGTATTTTTCTGGGGCCCTAGAGTTTCTTAGGTTGATCAATTGCCCCAATTTGCTGTGTCCAGCTTCAGATGCGTTCCTAAAGCTTTCATTTTTTGATTTGTGACAGGTGGAATGGTTCGTGGTTCCTTTTGATTGATATTCTGGTCACTTTTCAGTTTGAGGTCACAGTTTTGTAAGCATGGCATACCTTACAATGGGCTTCCACTCAATACCCAATACAGACACTACTTGAATGGCGTGACATGTTGTCTGGAAGAATAAATGGCTCACCAGTACTATTATTGTATGTAAGACAAACACGCACAGTCGCTAAGACCCTGTTAGGGTCGCGTGTGATTACTAGTGTCCCAGATAAGTTTGAGAAAAGAAAGCGAAGGAAAAAGCACTGTAGTGATCGGCACACTCGGGAAATGCCAAAAGTGAAACAGCCGCCCGACACTGCCTTGAGCTGAGAGAGTCTGGTGAGATGAATAACGCAAACCTAACTAAGTCTCCACCATTGAAGGTCGCACCCATAACAGACCGGTAGTAGCCCCATGCGCGAACACCGTCCGCCTTTGTAATCACAAGATATTGAATACTGACTTTTCAAATAGACTTTTCTTTTTATTTATATGCACTGTAGCAGTTGCTTTATACAATGGTTTGCTTTAAAAACCGGACAAGTACAACCGAACTATTTGACAAATGGACACTTGCTCTCTTGAATTACTTTCAGTTATCAATGAGATTAGAATGGTTGAAAAACAAACCCAAATAATCTAGGGGCATCTCCATGCTCTTCTAAGAACGGAGGAATCCCTTTCACAACCCGTTGTTAAAACCCTCCCTAACTATGGGAATACTTAGAAGTACTGAGGTCTTGGCATCTGACAGCCGGCATCTTCAATTTATAGAGAGCGAAATAGAGAGTGTCTAAGTATGAGAAATACTGAAATATACAATTGCAAGAGCCTTAAATATGACTCGTTGGTGAGGATGGCTCGAAATGTCTGAAACGAGACACTCATGACACCTGCCCTGGCTCACAGAATAATGTGTGTAGGCTGTAAGGGTTGGTTCATCTCTGCACGGTGGTGAAAAGGAAGATGTATCATTTGGTCTGGAACATGTGATGTATCACAGCTTTAAACCCACCTTAGAACACGAACTTCGAGTGGGACGAGGAAAAAGTATAAGTTACAAAATGTGATTTATAGCGGTATTTCAACAACTGATTCTAAAGTTCAACTTCGCTGCATGAGTAATTGTAGCTTTTTACAAGTAGAGCGCCCAGTCTGTACATTAATTACTTTACGATGGATTTTTCCAACTCGTCCAGGGCTTTCAAGATCAGCTTGTAACCTTCTGAATTCTTGAGCTCTTCTACACTGATTCCCTCCTCATCTTCACTTGACTCTGAATCCTAAGAAACAGACAGAAGGATATGATTATTCGTCATTAGCGTCCCTGGATAAAGACGTTGGATGCAAGTGCTTTAATCAACTAGACCTAAGTCCCCCAAGGAGGGGCTCCCAATGGGGTGATGGCTTTCACGGCCAGTGGTTAAAAATTTTGGCCAATTTACGGCTAACGGTTAATATCATTCCATTGTTGTTACCAGATAGTTTTTTGCGTTTCACTATTTCTACGACCATCGGTTATAATTTATCAATTTCAACGCCATACGGCTAGATTTTTTGGCCACTTTACGGCTATTGGTTAACCCCGTTGAGACCCTTTTAGGAGCGTGACGGTACAACTTTGCTTAAAACAGCTTTGGAAAATTGTTTCCTCAGATAACAACTACACAAAGGCTAAAACTTTTCTCCAGCTCAAAGTTGGTAACATTGCTTCTCTCACTTTTGACTTTGACGCGCAGATCGAACTTTCCAACCTTGTAACATAGAGGGCAAAGAATCTGAATATATGAAAGTCATATATGTGTACTGCGGTTTCAAGAAATGTATGAGTCGAAAGAGATCCTTGCAGTAATATGAACACTACTAATGTAGTAGTAAAACAAGGCCTGAAAAATTATTATATGTATATTTATATATATATATATATATATATATATAAAGTGTGACTTGATTTTCGTAGAACAGTGCTCAATACATAGACGTAGAGCGAAGTATATATTGTGGGAGGAAAAAGACAAGTAAACTACAAGTTCATCCCTACAAGCCTGTTTCGTGGTCGCCCACTCATCAGGGGATTTCAAATCCCCTGATGAGTGGGCGACCACGAAACAGGCTTGTAGGGATGAACTTGTAGTTTACTTGTCTTTTTCCTCCCACAATATATATATATATATATATATATAATTTTATTTTGGGGGGGGAGGTTTATTTCACTACTACATCAGTAATGTTCATTACTGCGAGCATCGCTTTCATACATAGAGGGCAAAGTTACCAAGTGCTGATTGCCTGATACACATTTTTCCATAAATTTGATAATTGTCTCGGGAAAAATTACTTAAAACTCAGTAAAACCATAAAAAAGCCTTGATTTATTTTCCCTTAAGCATTACAATTTCATCGAATGCTTCTTAGAAGGGTTGGTTTCATTATTTTGGCGGTGTGGTACAAAAATAAAATTTCATTTAGCCGAGATGTGCGTTTTACAGTTCATTGTCGCTAGCTGAACACTAAAATAGCCCCTTACGAAATCCGCTAAAGCGTGCGCTCATGATTACCTTCTTAATAACGTAAAGTTTTTCCCTTCATATTATAAACAAACAATCGCACGTTTCTCCCTAAAATGAAGGATAAATATCACTTGTGTTTTCAAAAGTTCCCACCAAATTGACATCTTTACAAAAGTGTACTGCGATTGAAGGAAACTAAATGCACCACAGCCGGACACGAAAAACCATTAAAACCTCTAAGTGGAAGAGAGGGTATAGCGTAACCCCAACCAAGGCATTAATGCCACCTTCGGAGTTTCAGCTTATCCTATGAATGACACATTATGCACAGTTACAAAGGAAAATATGCGAATACAGCTCCAGGTAATACCTGACGTGAACATGACAATATTTTAAGAAATAAAAGTAAATAAATGAATAATACATCAATTTGAACGGAAACGAAACCTAACGACTTATCAAGACGAAGGCTGACCATAGAATGCCTCGCCCTACTAACGCCCTCAATGTACTAACCACGATGCCATAACTCTCCGCGCACCTTGCACCCGCCTCCACTTCTCTGACACATGCCGGCAAATATTAATTTATGCTAATTTGGATGATCACAAATTACATATTCGGCAACTTCTGAAAACACAGGTGATATTTATCCATATATGAATTTTGCTCGTCCCATGCAATTACCTATACTTAATGAGCTGGCGAGAATGAAAGTTCATTCGCAGATCATTGGAATTGCTGGACAAAGATAACAAGTCACCTGAACGAGATCAATAAAAATTTACAAGTGCCCAAAAGTGTCAAATTGAAGTGGAAGGCTTTTTTCGGAGAATGGAGAACTTCCTAAAGCGACCCAGTTGTAAATATTGGTTGAGTGGGAGGGCCGATCGGAAATATACTTGGCTTGCGCGAGATCATGCACGACCTGTATATACGTGCTATGTCATAAAAGAATTGGTTCATGCTTTTAACTTTCCGTATATCGAGTTATGGATGCACTCTGGAAGCTAAAAGAGCTCTCGAGCAATTCTTTCTCTTCTCTTGTGCTCTCCAAACTTCCCGCGAGCATCAATTACGCAATTATTGGATGAGAGCATGATATCATGAATGATCAATGCCGAGGTCCTGGTAGGTAGGTTACCCAACTATCTTTGCAGTAAAGTAGTTCAAAGAGAGACGTAGTCGTGAATAAGAGGAAGTATCCTCGATGCATACAGTGCTGACATTCTCTATGTTGCTGTCGCATGGCTGTATTTGTTTCTTTTGTTTGTTTTCTCGTTTGTACGCGTATTTTTTTTCTCTCATTATCGCATTCTTTGTGTTTTTTTTACACTTTTGCGTAATCAATATTCTGTTAGGTGTTTTCGCATAATTTCGTCTCGTTAGGGCTTTTTTCATGCGTTTTTTTAGGGCACTTGTGCTTTTGCCATCGCTACGTTTCATTTATCCAGTTCGCTTACCGTCTTCTCCGTTTTTGATTTTCGTGTTCCTAGCCGTCCTAGTCATACAACGTTTATAACGCTTGCTTCGCATCGCTTTTCGCTTGTATCGTACATTTCGTGAAATCGATTAAACTACATGTAGCGTGTTGGACGTTTGACTACAATTCTCTACTTTGGTCCGATACATTTTCTTCAGTTCATTCTAGTGTCATGAAGGTGTTGTTCAGCGTTAATTCCACAAATTGAATTGCAATTGATGGTTATTTTATTTCCATCTTGAATGCCTCAATGCCTCGTACGTATGACACAGTTCACCTTTACACACCCACCTCATCATCGACATTGATGTATTTTTTTGCCTCTTCCTCTCTCTCTGCTCTGGTCCCATAGATTTTCTTCAGTTCATCCTAATGTCATAGCAGTGTTGTACAGCGTTAGTTTCAGGAATTAAATTACAATTGATGGATATTTTCTCGCTATCTTGAATTTTTATACAATATCCTTTGTAAAACGTTTTGTCATTTTATTAAATAGTTTATATTCTTATATCATATATCTTTAATTTTTCCATAATGCGTGAAATTATGAAGAGACGCTTCTCTTTTGTGTGTTCCGTATTTATCCTAATTTTACACCAACTTTGCTATTTGCATAATGATTCAACTTTAACGAAAAGCTGCATAACAGCATGCGCACCCATGCATCGTTTTTGGAGGATGAAAATTTTGAATTATCTACGATTAATTGGTTGGATTCTTTTGCTGGCGCACACGTAATTTAGATATGTTTGGATGCTACATCTATCGTTGTGATCACCCTAGCTTTGCAATGGGCGTTGCGGATGATCTTTTCTGCAGGTTGTTATTGGAATACAATGTTACTCTATCAAAAAATTGTGTGATTTTCTGTCGTGCAAGGCCCAAAATCAAGCTTCATAAGTGTCCATGCAACTATTACTCAAATGAATCGGCTACTTTTCATCTTCCGGCAATAGCTTGGTGATTTGGTTCATTAACTGAACCCGGCCCGGAACCCCATAGTTACTTCAAAAAACGATGCACAGTGAAATGTAATCATAAACGGTCGATACAGGGTAAGGATTTGCTAATGAGCCAGCTGCATGCACGATCTTTCAGAAATAACACAGCGGATTTTGTGGACTACGTATGCAAAAGTGAGATCGAAGTTTTTGCCATCACTGAAACGTGGCTCTGTACGAAGGATGAGAAGTGTTAGAAAGTGAGGCTTGTCCTGTTGTCTACAACATGGTAGATTGAACTCGTTCTAGTAGACATGGAGGTGCTGCTGCTCTGGTTTACCGCGGTTCACTTACCGTTAGGAAGATTGATGCAGACGAGAAGGTACCATCTGAGTTTTCCGACTGGTTTGTCCAGTCAGAACCTCTTAAGCCTTCATCTTTGGTCATATACTGACCACCATACCCAGACAATCCTATAGTAACAACTGAGACGTTTCTTGGTAAAGTAACGGGTTATGTTAAGTCAGTCGTGTCATCTAAAGCGGAGTTGGTCATTTTTGGAGACCCAAACATTCATTCGGACAAATGAATAAAGGCTAAAAGTTTCTAAAGAAACTGTGGTGCTGCGTCGGTGGGGATAACAAGGTATTAGGGAGCTTAAGCAACCACGACGAAAGGGACGACGACGACGTCAAGTAATCACGGAGGGTCTGGAACGAGGACGTCGTCTTTAGCGGGAAAATGAAACTTAAGCAGTGAAGTTGCTCAAGGACGACGACGTCTAAAATCTTGTTTGTTCTCGCTTCGTCAGTTTAAGAAATGACATCGTTCAGAGACGTCCAAAACCTTCTTCTTCTCACTCATGGATCAAATATCGAAATATCGAAAGTTCGAGAGTAGGTTATTCAATTCTTGAACATCAACAGTCCAAGGAATTATTAAGCTTTAGCTTTATTTACAATTTACGCATGGCAAAAGTTTAAAATATTAAATTTTACGCAAGTTATTTGAGATTTAAATTCAGTTCTAAGTGTTGCTGATATAAACAAACCTATTTTTCACAAGGTTTGCCTGATTTTCAACATGCTTTAGCCTGATATGTTCTATCTTTGATGCCCCTTCCTTTGGCGAGCAAACGACGGAAGTCTGTCAATTTAATCAATGCTAGCTAGCGATCGGCACAGATAGCAGTCATCGCGCTTCACCCAAGAATACTATTTTTTCCCGTGTGATTTTGTCGGAATTATTTTTATGGCTGTAAATCTATATCAAACATTTTGAAAATAGATTCGGAAAACCTGACTAGTATTCAAGCTCATGCTAATACACCGATCTGAAGAATTCTTTGTTGTTTAAAGCGTCTCGATTGAAGAACAGCAACACGCGAAATTTTTTAGTAACAATAATCCAGCAGTTCCATACACAGCTTTTGACCGAACGCAGAGGTGTATTGTACTGCCATTGAAAACTTTTCATTCAATAAAAATGACAAACAGCACTCTTTCATAAAATATACTCTAATAAACTTAAAGCTTACGTGGTCGCTTTCACCGCTTGACTTGACATCTGCTGTGCGGAGGAAGGAATTTGAGTTAGTGGGTTTTCGAATTTTATTTGTTTAGAAAACTGAATAGGGAGGTTTAAATCAACCGAAGAAGTGAATACAAACTCCAACCGGCCATAGACTGTCAAAAAACTGGCAATAAAGCCGCACCTTTTTATGAGAAAACTGCTTTGAAGTTCGGAAGTTCACGACAACGTGAAACAGGTCCTTCTCAAGTCGTCGACGTCAAGACGACGACGAAATTCTTGGTTTGCGCTTGCGCAGTGACGTTCTTGCTACTTCCGGTCGTCGTCCTCCGTTCGTCGTCGTGGTTGCTTAAGCTCCCTAATTTAGTTATATCAACTCAGTTAAAATTGTAAATTGGTCACCGTAATGAATAAAAAAGCTGACGTTTCGAGCGTTAGTGCTTCGTCAGAGTGAATGGGACATTCATTGGGACAATCCTGATTACTGCGAATCCATTAAATTATTAGACCTCGTTACATTATCTGGACATAAACAATATGCAGTTGAGCCCACCCACACCTGGGCCATACTCTGATTTGGTCATAACTCGGCAGTCTGCTGAGATTTTTAAAGTTCCTTCTCGAGCTGACAGCTTTATTTCTGACCACGAAGCTGTTCTATTTGAGCCCCGCAGAACTATCTCTATCTGTCAAAATTATTTAGAACACAAAATTGAAATCCATGGTTTTGGATGTTATATCCAAACGTTAAAGGACATGCTTGACAAGCATGTATCCCTGTTGACTAATGCAATTGCATAAAGGCTTCGTGTTCTTTGGTTCAATGATGAGATTAGAAAGGCCAAGAGGGATAGAAATAGAGCTGAAAAAAGATGGCGGGAAACCAAGAGTGCGTCACGCCTTAGCATATTGAAAGCTACAAAAAGTACAGCTACATAGTTCATGAATAAGGCTGAGCGATTTTCAACGAAGAAAATTATGGTGACCAAAAAAAAGGTGTTCAAAGATTCGATCGTCTCAAATAACTCACTAATTAATGTGCTATTCGAAAATAAACATCGTGAAACCTACAATGAATGCCATGCCAACAGCTTTGTTATGACACACGATGATACGAGAAATTTGTTAATCTCATGATAGCTTGCAAAAATTGTGGTTTAAATCACCCATCCGCGAGTAAGCTCACAACTACTTTGTCGAAAGTTTACAGCGAATTACGTGATCGAAATTGATGATTATAACGGGGTCATCTCGTCAGTTTCATTCTGTAGCCCTGACATGTCGTCTTTTTACCCAATTTATGCGCCGTATTTTCAAAACCTCAGTGTCTGGAGATCTGCTGAGACTCTGTCTGCTGTCTTACATGTTTGGTGAAAAAGGTTGCCAACTATGCAAAGGTTTTGATGAAGCTGCAGTCGGCCTCATAAATTATTGCAACTGTAACTGTCTTTAGCCTCATATATTAAAGAAAGGTCGAAGAGTCGCAATCCAGAAAGGATCGCGAAGCAAACAGCTTGGAAGTGTAAAGTTTTCTACTGGCAAAATGCAGAAATTGGGAAAACAAACTTCAGAAAAACCTTGGCAAAATTGTCTGATCACAGAAAAGAACTGGGGTTCCGTCTCGTTTCTTCAAATGTTTGATTCGACGTTTTTTTTTTTTTTTTACATGTTATTTGACTTAATCCCAAACATTTGTGATAGACGTAATAATTTTTATTCTACGATGATGAAACTTTGACTGATTCAGCTTTCTTTGTCTCAGCTCATAGATTTTCCTTCGGTGTTTAGATTTATTAAGGCAACCTAACATAATTTTTTTTAAGGTATTATTAAACACAAGCACAACTATAGAATGTTCAAAAAGTACTACTCCGTTTATGTTTTTGACCTCTACCTGACTATGGGAAGAAAATTGCAACGATGAAAAGAAAGGGAGCTGTTCAGCGTGCTGAGCCTCCTTTCCTCCTTCGTATTCTTTTCCTATGAACCTCTCTTCCTCCTGAAAAATAAAAAAAAGGAATTTACGCAGTAATCACCTACAAACAAGGAGATGAGTATCCTTCATAAAGAAAAAGAAAAGATACCGAAAGTTAGAGACTATTTTGAAAGTTTATCATGGCACTTAGTTTTTACAGTCAGTTATAAATCATAAAAATTTTGAATTCTAATATGTAAGACAATTTTCAATCCTCTGCCCAATGTTATGTAATCAGCCTTTAAATAAGTAATTCTCAGCTGTGCTAAAAAAACTATAATTATGATTTATTATGTATGAAAGCTTCGCTATCTCGGTAAGTTTTGATCAGCAGAGAACACTGCACATTTAAATTAATTGTGGCCTCCTGACTGGTTTAAAATATTTTTGAAAGCATCTGTAAGGGTACGCGAGTTTTGGTGAGTGGGCAATTCTCCTTGTACTCAATAATCGGATAGTCTATCAAAAGTTTTGGAAGACAACCAGGATACGCTTACGGTGGAGCGAGTCATTGAGATTTCTACGGACATCTACAACAGTGATTTTCAGACAAGGTTTACACTAGAGGAAATTGTTGCGGATTCATGATGAATCCGAAACGTTTTATTACCGGATTGATGTTGCCGTTTACACGAAAGTGGACGAATCCGAAATAAAAACTCCCCGGTTTGGTCGTGTCTCCGGAGATTTTGAATCCGGAATTTAAAGTGGGAACTTTGAATCCGATAACTTTTGAATCCGGAAAGTTTTGTCGTGTAACCGCTTTTTTTCTCGAATCCGGATATTATTTCCGCCTACAATCTTTTGAGTTTGCGGTGAAACCAAAATGGAGGATCTGGTGCTAACATTGCAGGCGGTCTCCGGTTGCCTAATCTTGTTGCAGGTTCAGGCGATAAATTTTGTCATGTGTACCACAGTATTTCTGAGGAAACGCAAATTATTGTTGCAAGGAAGTTTAACGTCAGCCACACTTAATCGCCGACGACGTAGATGACAGGATCGAAGACCGAGACGGTTTTGGGTTAGGCCAGGTCGAACAAGGGCCTGATGGGACAATATGATGGGAAATGTCACGGTAGCTAGCGAGTGGAGAGAAAATTTTAGAATGTCCCACCCTACCTTTATGGAACTTTGTGAAGATTTTAGGTCCCTAGTTGAGAGAAAATCAGAAAAAAAAACCGGAGTTGTCGTCGTGTGTAAACGTTCAGGAATCCGAACATCCTTTCAGTGTCAACGCCTACGAATCCGAATACTTCAAAATTGATGAATCCGGAAACATTTACGAATCCGGAAAACTCTCCTCTAGTGTAAAACTAGCCTCAGAGATCAATAATGCATGGCAACTCTCACTACCGTGTCAACAGCAGTCACAGCCATCACACAGTAATCTCGTGTGTGGGAAATTAACGCGTCCTACCCCAACCCTGCAGGAGACGGGACCTCCATTTATTCGTCTCTATCCGAGAAGACTAGAATATCTAACCATTTCTTGATGTTATAGAAAGGTAGAAAATTCTTCTCAATTATCCTAAGACCCTGAGTGTTGGTCCGGACGGGTCTCGAACCGTCGACCTCCCGCACAACAGTCCAGCGCTCTATCTATTGAGCAAACCGAGAGTCTATCCATTGAGCTAATTTTACTTGTCCCATGCGATTATCTATACTAAGGGCCTGATTACATGAGCCGGGCTGGCCCGGTTAGCCGGGCTGATTTCTTTTGTTTTGGTGTTCGCCAAAGCGTGAAAACAAAAGAAATCAGCCCGGCTAACCGGGCCAGCCCGGCTCATGTAATCAGGCCCTAAATGAGCTGGCGAGAATGAAAGTTCATCTGCAGATCATTGGAGTTACATCACAAAGATAACAAATCACCTAAAGCTTTCAGTTAAACACCTATGTACTAGCGAATTACAATTCAAAACAGGTTTCCACTTAGCCTCTAGCACTCCTTTAGAGTATTATGCTTAGCAGGAATGTGACGTTCAGCTCCATATTTTCTTCTAACTAGTTCCTTACGGCAGTTCCATAAATGTAGCTTACCTAACACGATTAAGTAGTTAAACAGAGGACATTTAGTATCTGTGACACCTATTAAAATAGTCTTTAACTCGAGTTCCTTTGTTCTTTGGCTATGGCTATCCAATAAGATTCAAACTCTTCCCAAAAGGCACTTGAGTAAACACAGTAAAAGAATAAATGATCAATTGTTTCCGCACCAGTATTGTAAAAGGTGCAAAGATCGCTTCGTAGTAAATCTATCTTAGCTAAGCGTGAATTTGTGAATAAAATGTCATTCAGTATTTAACTGAAAACATTGCACATATGTCTCACAGATACAGGATTTTATTGATGAGAAGGCCTTTTTTGTTTCCACATCAACAATGAAAAATTTTGATTTCAAGTTTACGAAGCATTTGGACTCTGTCGCCTTACTGGATATAAGCAGACCGTAGAAATCCGTACAACCAAACTCACTTCGTGCTGGACCTTAATTTATCCTTATAACGTCTATTGTAACTCCACCTGGTCGTCAGCATACGTATCTAACTTAAATAGAATTTATTATTTGCAAAAGTGAGCTGTGCGGGCTATCATCAACTCAGACTATCGAGCCCTTTCCGCTCCTTTATTCTTCAAATTAAGAATTTTTAGATATTTTCCGAGTCAATACGTTTGAAAACGCCAAATTTGCGTTTTATTATAAAAATAACCTTTTGCCCCCATTGCTTCTCGATCTTTTTGTAAGGAATAGCCAAATTCACAACTATGGTACTAGAACAACCTGTAATTCTGAATTATCGAACGTATTTGTGCCGTACAAATCTCAAGAAATTTACAATTCTCTGCCAAGGTCCTAAAATTTGGAACTCTCTCCCTGTCTCACTCACTCGTTCCTCAAACCCTCTTAGCTTTACGACGAAAATGCAAGAGTTTTTACTTAAATGATCACTGGATTGGCCGAGCCGCACATTCGATTCGCAGTACTTGTTCTTTAGTTGATTTATTATTGTGAGGTGTCTCTCCCATAAGCCTGGAGGCTTCTTGGGTCTTCTCGCCCTCCAGCTGTTATCGCTGTAAATAAATCTTTGTTTTCTTAAAATAAGGCAAGACACCGTTATCACGTAGCGCCATCTTGGATTGCGTGCGGCACCAAATCGAGGCTGCGCGGGCACAAAGTTTGTGTTACACGACTGTTTACAGAAGGGATATATGACAAGTAAGTATAGCTCACGATCATTGCTCTGTTAACTCCTGTAGAAACGACAAGAGATATCAGGGTAGCAAGAATTTATCTTTTTTCAACTTTCCTTCAAATTCTTTATTGAGATCGAAATGGATTGCCGCTATAAAGCGAGATGAAGGGCTAGGTTTAGAATAGAGCCGTGACCAGCGAGTTGTCAGACGCACGTGTTACTAGCGACCGACTTTTTGCTTTCGATTGAAAACACAGCCACTACACGTTTGCGAAATACCTACTTTTTTCGTATCCAGAACACTAGTCATTTAAGAAATCTACTAGTCTTTTAGTTTATATTTTTCATTTTACTTTTGGCTGAAGCTGTCAAACGGCATATGGCAATGTTTTGTTTGTTTTAATTAACTCGAATTTTGTAATATGTATTAAATGAGATTCTCCGGCCCTCATTTACTTGCGTTATAGTTGAAGATAAAACTTGAACTACACGACAGAAAAATACTAAAAACTGCCTAAAACTAAAACACAAAAGTTTTTCCCTAATATTTAACAACTATTCACCGAAGTGAAAGTGGTTAGTGGCGGATAATTACCGAGCCGCGAAGCGGCGAGGTAAATATCCACTACTAACCACCGACACTGAGGTCAATGGTTGTTTTAGTATATACTAAAACAGTGAGATAACATACACCACCAGAAATTGATTTTAACTCATACATTCCAGCCACGATTCCAACATTTCCCCGCGCGTGACGATCCAACGCGGCTTGGATCGCGGTAAGCCACCAAATGTGCAAACAAAGCTAACAGTGTTCTTGGCTTTGTTAGACGGATTGTTGGACCAAAAAGCCCGGATTTGTTCTCTAAATTGTACAAAAGTCTCGTAAGGCCAATCCTTGAATACAGTTCCCCAGTATGGTCGCCACATCTAAAGAAAGACATTGCTACTCTAGAAAAAGTCCAAAGATGAGCTTCCAGATTTGCGCTTGGCATAACTGCAAATGATATGTCGTACGAAGATCGATTGAAACGACTTAAATGGCCATCATTAGAAAAAAAGGAGAACTTTATCATCACTCACCGAATGCTACAAGACAATAAATGGACTGAATTGTCTGAAGCCATACGAATTCCTTAGCTTTGCGGACAAATACAGACCACTGAGATCCAACCATCGCTTCAAGCTTATGACGAAATCTGCTAAGTTAAACTGCTATAAACACTCTTTCTTTCTTCGCATTGTTAATTTATGGAACAGTTTAAGAAAAGAGACCGTTGAGGCAAAAGAACTTTTAGAAATAAGCTAGTTAATGAATTTTCTTAAAACACGATCTATACTAATTACTATTTTAAACATTTAAGAATAAACACTAGCGAGAAAAACACACAACGTTTCGATGACTCCATGTCATCATTCTCAAGTGAGAAGAGAATAAAAATGAATAGTTAATTTATACCGTACGAAGGTGGCAAACGTAAAAAGTTTAAAATATTCAGAATATTTAAATAAATAATTGCGCGTGTTGAGTTCATAAATGTAAACTATTAAATAAATAGTTTCGCGCGTATGGAATCCGATTGTTTGTTCAAAGAGGGCTTCATCTTCTTTATGAAAAGCATTTCATGAACTAAACAGTCCAGTTTCCCGGTGCACTTTTTAAGTACGTTGAAATGCTTGGTCAGGTCGCCGATGGTTTGTAGGCCGTGGTCGTTCTTTAGATGTTTGCCGATGGCCGAATTACGGTGCTCATTAATACGTTGATGTAAATGCCGGCTGGTGTACCCGACGTACTCTGCATCACACAGATCACATTTGTAATTATATACAATTATTAATTATATAAAATTATAAATGTGATCTTTACAATTATATCACATTTATTAATTATATATAATTATAAATGTGATCTGTGTGATGCAGAGTACGTCGGTTACCTTACGTGAGGTTACGCAAGATTAATTTGCACTTGTAAACGAAACCTTTCTCATTGCTTTTTATCGATAAACTCCGGGTTAAAAACTTAAGCCATTACCTTTAAACACGGCCAAACCAAATTTAGTCGCTTTCTTTTTGTTTTAACCCTTTTCCAGCCGGCAAAAAATCTTATAATTTGGCCATAAAAAACTTAAACTCGCTTTGTTTGTCGTTATGTGAAGTATCCCTTACAATATTTGCGGTTTTGAGACACCGTGGGTTCAGACTTTGGGGTCACGTGACCTAGATCATCCGCTCATGTTTGGGTGCGTTCAAATCGATTCGTTTTCTCGCGATTATAAGTGTTTTTCGAGCCATTTTCCCTCTACAGAAGCCCTCACGACAGCATCATTAAGCTGGAATGTGGGTAGAGGCAAGCCTCTGAAAGAAAATAGAGGTGAGAGGTGGTTTCATGTAGACTGGACCGCCAAAATGCTTTCATCCAAGCTTGGCGAGTTCACAAGTGAAGTCGTGTCTCTGGCCCATCTGTGGACGGCTACCAGGACCTACCAAGGCTTTTTGGGCCAGTTTTGAGTGACAAAAGTCTCGATGGATGTGATATTTTGATGGTAGGACAGGGTGGCCCGATACGATGCTGATAATTTGTTAAAATGGAAATGTGAGGTGTTGGCTCCTCGAGCTGTGGTGTAATTTCCCAGAATTCTTTTCGGTCATTAACGAGGCAAAGGTTGTGTTTGCGACACTAACTTTCGTCAAAAGGAAGAACAAGGGCTAGCGGATAAAGTGAGAAGGAATTTTCCAGCCAAACAGCAAGATCTGGCCCTGAGGCGTGTTTTGAATGTAAACTTTTGATTTCTTGAGAAAGTTTTGATCTTAAAAGATCGACACTTTTTTCAGTGTTGCTCTTGGAGCAGAATGCTGGATTTTTGGGATTTGTTGTTATATGAACGGTTCACTGCAATGGAAATTGGGAATCATTGGGGGTGTTTTAGGCAGCAATAGGCCTCACATCAAACAGCCTTGCAATGTACACACTTACATAATGTTGCCTTTTAATTTCAACAAGAAACAAATAACAACAGTAAGAGTAGTAGTAATTACTACCATGTATGCGTGGCTTGCTGGATAAGGGTTAGTAAGGGACTGCTTCGTCGTTAATTTGAGTGAGTTCTTCGCTTGTCATTGATGCAAACCGGGACGCCATTTTTTCCCCGAGTTGCTTGGAGGTAAATAGCAAAGGATATTCGGAGTTTGACTAGCCATTCAGAGCGCGCCTTCAACGCTATCCGCTGTTTTAGTATATACTAATGTTTATTATAAGTACATAAAGCGAGGTTTAAATCAGATGGTCAAATAAATATCTGCAACATCCACGGCTCTTCATTTTTCCGCTGTGACTTGTAGCTTCAAGCTTTCACGACGACTCCAGTGTCTAGTGTTTTCAATGAAAGAGAGGGTGCGAATGTGGATGTGTGACAAGTGGACACGCGACGAGTCATGGTTTCTAAGGCTTCATTTGATCACTTTTTTACTTCGTTGGAAGTTTTCGATTAACGAATCCGGGCATAAATAAAAGATAAGAACAATATAGTATCTGTAAAAATGGTATGAATGGCGTGAATCCCGCAACTGTTCGAATATAGTATTTCTATCATTCATCTAGACTTGAGGCATCAACAACAACCTCAGAACAACTCGTCAATATCAAAGATGTAGCCTTCGCAGAAATTGCTGTAACCACGGGTTATTACTTTCTTTGGGACCTTTCCATCTTTCGCGAGCCATTTCTCGACGAAAGTTGAATCAAAATAAGGAATATTCTTAAGAGATTTCGACCACGTAACAGAAGCTACTCTCTCAGTCATATTGAATTGTATCAAAATATGCCAAACACGCGAAACAGAATGCCCGTCCAGCCTCGATTTGGTGCGGCACGGAATCCAAGATGGCGCTGCGTGATAACGGTGTAGTAAAGATGATGACGATGATTTTTTCCCAAAAACTTGTTATAGACAGTAATTTTAATTTAGTCTACAATCATGATTCTATTTTCTTTGTTTCAGTTGACAGATTTTCCTTCAGTGTTTAGATTTATTATGGCAACCAAACAAAACTGTTTTACTTATTTTTTATCTTAACAAAGCGGTTAAAGCAACCTTGGAGCTTTTTTCCGAGTGGAGCATTAGGATTTTTGGTTTTGACTATTTTTGTACCCTAAAACTTTGGTATTTCGGTTTTGGTGTTCATTGCGGTTTACGAATTTTCCGTTCTATGGTATTTGGTTTCCGGTTTTTGTCAAAAATATGAATGGTTTTCCGATTTGATATCCGAAGTAGTTTTTGATGTTTCTTATCTGGGTTTCGATCTGAGCGGCATTGTGCACCTCCACTGAGTCTCCAACAGCTGCGAAACCTCTATATGCTCATCTTGTCACAGGTGTATTGGATCGGTTAGGGTGTTAATAGCTTATATTTGATGTGAAAAATTTATCCTTTTGACTGTTTTGCATGCGGTTTTTGGTTTTGATTGATTGTTTTTTTTTTTTGTTGTTGTTTGTTTGCTTGGCTTTTTTTTTTTTGCAGTTTGCAGTTTGCAGTTTTGGATGATAGTTTCTTCGGTTCTTCTATTTCTAATGGACTCCAATACCCTCCTTTTGTCTGAATTGCCTCAGGATACAGAAGACAAGAGATGTATTATTAAACGCATGCAGAACTCTAGAATGTAGAATGCACAAGATTTATTGCAGTTGTATTCCTCATATATGTTTCTAACTCCTACCTGGGTATGGGGAGTAAATTGTAGCGGTAAACAAGGAGGGTGCGGTTCAGCGTTGCAAGCCCCCTTTCGTCCTTCGAATTGTTCTTTTTCGGGTCTCTTTTTCCTCTGCAAAATAAGCAATACATCTAAGCAATTATCATTTACAAACAAGGAGATGAGTAGCCTTCATACAGAAAAAAACAAAGGTACCGAACCTAGGAGACTATTCCAAATTTTGACCCTATTCTTTAACGCTCAAAACGACAGCTATAGAAACTCTTGACGGTTATCAATTTACATTATTATCAGTGATATATGCAAATAATCTTGTAATACCCCTCCCCTCCCCCCTTTTTCTCCCCTCTACCGACGCAACACCTCCCTTTCTTTAGAAACTCAATACTCTTAGCATATGAATACTTGGATTGGCAGGTTACTCAACTACATTGGCATAAAAATAGTTCTAAGAGAGAGAAATAATGAATACGAGAAGAATCCTCGATGCCTTGTGCTTAAGACACAATTCACCCTTAACACCCACCTCGTAACCACTGGTGATGTATTTTGCCTCTTTTTTTCCCTCTTCATCGGTCTGATAGATTTTCCTAAGTTCACCCTAGCGTCAGAGAAGTAACGTACAGGGTTAATTCCACGAATTAAATTGCAATTGATGGTTATTTTCTCGCTATCTTGAATTTTTATCCAATATTTTATTTGTTGATATGTAATATAGTTGATGTTTCGATTACCATTCAATTTTTCATCTATTTTAATCATGATCACTATTTCACATTTAACATCTTGTTTCATAATTCCACTTTTCCATAATGTGTTAAATTATGAAGGGACGCTTCTGTTTTGTGTGCTCCGTATTTATCCTAGTGAAAAGATAGATAGATAAATTATTTACTAAGACCTCTAACACACTATATTAATGATTATTTCAAAGGATATATTGCTTCGTATTTATTAGTCATAAGTATCAGCGTTCATTACTAGGTATCGCGCGCGTGGGGCAGAGCCCCATACCCATGGAATATGATTAACCTCTTTTCGTTTGGTTGTCACGTGACTGACGGAGCATACGTACGTATACGTACTTACGTGCCCTCAGATTGCACGGGTAGGGTAGGGGAGACTATCAAAACGAAGGGAGGGGTGTCTCAGGCGAGTCTTGCCAAATGTATTTTTTTTATGTTATCATTAATATTACGAACTTGGGAGGAGAGTTTAGATAACGGCGATTTTGAAACAAACGCAGTCTACAAACATAACAAAAACTTTTCCACAAACCAAGTCGGTATACATTATTATACAAATAATAAACTTAGCCGTTAATTACTCGCTAAATTATGTCTTTACAATAATCTCGCGACAAATTTAGCCGAAAATTAACGGCTAATTTTTGCGTTTGGAATACATTTGGCACTCGATTTAGCCGTGAATGAACGGCGAATTTGTGCGTTTGTAGGAATACGGTATTTGGTGCACTGGACTGGACTGGACTGGACTAGTAAAACGAGGACTAGTAAAGCCCGGACTAGTAAAACGCGGACTAGTAAAACGCGGACTAGTAAAACGCGGACTAGTAAAACGCGCACTAGCAAAAACGTTGACTAGTAAAACGCGGACTTAACAACAACAAAATGTTTGTTGTTGTTTGATTTATCATCTACGGGTTTATGTCGAATTAATTTGATGGCCTGCTCCCAGTTGGCTTGTTAGCTCAATTGGTAGAGCGCTGCACTAGTATCGCAGAGGTCAGTGGTTCGAATCCCGTACAGGCCTGAAATTTTTTTCAGGTCTGATTTTCACTATTGCTCAAATAGTGCTTTACTGCGAAGGATCGTGCACATATACAAAAAAACAATTTCATACGAAGGCGATCACAAGACTGAGGGCCTGATTACATGAGCCGAGCTGGCCCGGTTAGCCGGGCTGATTTCTTTTGTTTTCACGATTTGGCGAACACCAAGACAAAAGAAATCAGCCCGGCTAACAGGGCCAGCCCGGCTCATGTAATGAGGCCCTTAATGGCGAGCCAATTCAGTGAGTGACAATCCCCGTTTGACCTTTAAGCTACAAATGGGTTTAACATGCGCCAGATACAAACGATTTTATAAGTTTAGGCTAGCAAAGAAAGAATTTTATTCAGCAGCAGTTCAAAATCTTAAAAAAAACTTCGTCGTAAATTTCACGGCAGAAACGCAGGAATTCGATGAATAAAAGTCGCATTAAATCTCCTTGTGTCTAGGTAGAAAGAGTCTCATTGACTTCAGCTTTTGGGTGGAAGAAAAACCGACTTACACACGCCATTACAGAAAACAAACAAGCAGACTGACAATGTAGACTTGAATACTCAAATAAGGTTTTAATTACGAGGATCTGGTTTGACTTTACAAAAAAGGAAACAAACTTAAACAAAACGAAGCGAAACGAAAATATTACAGTGACAACATACTCACAAGATTTGTGGACTCGCAGGAAACGTAAAGAAAACATTCATGAGAAAAAATAACAAAACATTTAGGACCGAACTTTGACTTCTGGAGGTCCGAGCACATGATCCATCCCATGATGTCACAATACATGACGTAGATTACCAGTCCCGCGCGGACTGAACACGGGGAAACGTTTTGTAACTTACAGACAACTCCAAAACACATGTTTGCATTCACTTACAATTTGACTTTCCACGACATTTTAAAACGGAACAGAGGTAAATCTTCGAAGATTAATCGTCGTTGGAAATAAAAAATACTTTCCGTAAGATCTCTGTTTTTCTCTTAACGAGAAAATCGTCGCATGATCACGTAACTCGTGTGTATTTGTCACACCAGTACTGCTGTTTCGTCAAAAGCGTATGCTTCTTTCGTCTTCAATTGACAGGTGTCACATCGTGACAGTTAGTTTTCAAAAATATGTTTGAAAATTTGTTCGGAAGCCTTCTAACTACCTTTACAAATAAAAATGTTTCGGCGAAAGCTTTCTCTTTAATTTGAATAACGTTTGTTTTCTTTATAACTCACTCGCTATCAAATTGTTAAGTTCCAGGAGGATTTTCCCGTAATCAAACTCGTAATTGTAGCCCTAAATCATTCGGGTTCTTCAAATTAAAGAGAAAGCTTTCGCCGAAACATTTTTATTTGTAAAGGTAATTAAAGGCTTCCGAGAAAATTTTGAAACATTTTTGTGATAAGTAACTGTCACGATGTGACACCTGTCAATTGAAGAAGCATACGCTAAACTGCAGTACTGGTGTGACAAACACACACGAGGTAAATTTTTGGTTTCAATGTATGTGACACTCGATTTAGCCGTGAATTAACGGCTAATTTTTGCGTTTGAATTCATGTGACACTCAATTTAGCCGTGAATTAACGGAGAAATAAATTATGTCTTCGCAACAATCTCACGACAAATTTAGCCATGAATTAACGGCGAAATTTTGGGTTTGCATAATTATTACAAACCAAAAATTTCGCCGTTAATTTACGGCTAAATTACGGCTTTCTATATAATATTACATTTAATTTTTGCTAAATTTAATCTGTACTGAATGAATTTTTGGCTTAAAACTTTTAATACATGTAAAGAAATTTCACTGCAAAACTTTCACTCGGGAGCTCCGCTTTTAGGCTTGGCTAAATCTATATATTATATTAAAGACTACTAGCTCATTTGCGTTACAAAAGGCGAAAAATATTTTTCTACCGAGTTAATGAAGAGTCTGAAAATCTTTTAACATTCGAGTTCTGCAAGTTACCGCAAGAAAAAATAATTAAATCTATAAAAATTGTAACCGTGTTCCACTTTATATAATTAAGAGGGGTGGAAGAGTCGCAATTCAGTAAGGATCGCAAGGAAAACAGCTTGGAAAGGTAAAGTTTCCTGCTGACAAAATGCAGATTGGGAATAACAATTTTCAGGAAAACCATATTGGCAGAAATGTCTGACTTTCAAGAAGAACTGGGGTTTCGTGTTAAGGAGGGATATCCTCCAAAGTTTCGACTCGACATTTTTTTATATCATGTTATATGATTTTTTTTTCAAAAATCTGTCAAGGATTCTAGTCTACGATCATGACTCAGCTTTTTTTGTTTCGGTTGACAGATATTATGGCAACCAAACAGATTTTTCTTACTTATTTTTTAATCATTAAGAGGTGCTTAAAGTAACCTTGGAGCTTTATTCTGAGGGGGGCTTTAGGATGCTTGTTTTTTGCGGTTTTGGCTATTTTTGTGCAAAAAAAATCGATTTTTCGGTTTTAGTGTTTATTGTGGTTTGCTAATTTTCGATTTTTCGGCAATAGGTTGTCAGTTTTTGTCGAAAATATTAACGTTTTTCGGATCTGGTATCCGAAGTGGTTTTTGGTTTTTCCTATCAGGGTTCCGGTCTGAGCGGCCATTGTGCACCTCCGATCCACTGATCTCCAACAGCCGCGAAACCTCTATATGCTCCTCTCGGATCGATTGGGGTTTTGATAGCTTAGATGTGAAGATTTGTCGTTTTTGATGGCTTTGCATGCGGTTTTCGGTTTTGATTGATTGTTTTCATTTTTTGCGATTTTCAGTTTTGGTTGATTTGTTCTACGGTTCTTCGGTTTCTAATAGACTCCAATACCCTCCTCTTGTCTGAATTGCCTCAGGATACAGAAGACAAGAGATGTATTATCAAACGCATGCAGAACTCTAGAGTGCATAAGATTTATTACAGCTGTATTCCCTTTATATGTTTCTAACTCCTACCTGGGTATGGGGAGTAAATTGTGGCGAGTGCAAGAGCTCATTAGTGTTGCAATTCTGGTTTGTTCCTTTGAATTCTTCTCTTTTGAGCCTCTTTTTCTTCTGTAAAATAGAGAAATGCATTTAAAAAGAAGTCATTTCAAAACATGGAACATAGAGAAGAGTATATCCTTCGTAAAAAAACAAATACCGAACGTAAGAGACAGTTTTAAAAATTCATCGCTATACTTAAATTAATTTACACACTGCCTTATACATCTTAAACTTTTGAATGATATGTACAAAAATTTTCAATTCTTTGCCTTGTGTGTTGCAAGAAGCCTTCAAATCAGTGATTCTTAGCTATCCTGAACAGCTGTCAATTCAGCTAATTTATTTAATGAAAATTTGTAAGTTCTCGGTAAAATCTCGGTAAGTTTTGATCAGCATAGAACACTAAGAATTTAAATTGATGGAATAAACCAAAAAGGGGAGACTGAGCTTACTGATGGTTTCCCGGTTCGCGAAAAACGGCCGGTAAACCTTCGCACGACGTCCATAGCAGAATTATCACGAAAACTTCAAGAGAAGTTCAAAAAATCTTATACATAAGCTGTCAAAACTTGTTTACAAACTAGAGCGTTACTATGACAATTGTAAACCAGTGACGTAAAGACCTCATGCAGCCTTCATAGCCTCATTGGGATATTTTTTTCAAATACTTTGATCCTCAAATGAACCGGGTATCAAGAATTCAAGTGTAACCAACGGAAAAACAGTGACAATGCTGTAACTTATGACCTCTTAATATGGCCTCCGGTCTCCGATGTTCCAAACTTCTCTCTGCGGCTTCACACACTTTCCTTAAGAAAGTTAGGGGATCTACCTAAATTATGAATGGCGAGATCTCATTAGTTCCCTTGAACTGATAGGAAGTCAGCACCTGCCTGTTTTTTAGGCGTCTTAGTCCACAATTCTTGGTGCTATGATACAAAACAGTTTGAAATCTTGGTAAAACTTATTGACGTGGCAATTTTCCATCCTTCAGTATGGAGATCGAGTACATGTACTTCAAAAAGAAAATTCAAGACACAATGAAAAAGCAAAGAAAGCGAGTTCAGACGGACATACAGAATATGCTTCACAAAATTGATTTTTTTCTAGAGGATAGAATTCGAAAATTGCCTGAGGAATTACAGGATAGATGGAAAATCTACTTTGCCAAAATTTACTGGAGTTTAAAAGTCCACTTGCTGTTTTACTGTGGGTATCCTCAGAATGAGCTTGACGCGACTAACAAAGGACTTAAGAAACTGGGCGAATATTGCGTTCCAGAAACAGAGAGGAATAGCTTACCAGACCTTGATCGTGTTATTGATCCAGCAAGCACCCTCTTGGAAATGGTGAGTAGGAAAACTATCCGAAATGGACCTAACAGCATCAGGTATAGTTCTGTATGAGTAGCAATGTGGGCTAGTTACCCCTTATTTGCGCGTGGTCAAAAATGTTAATGAAGTTCATACAAATCAGTCAATATAACTATCATGTCTATGTCTTTGATTCCTTAGTCGTAGCTTCTCATAGTCGTTCTCATAGTTCTTATCAGTCGTTGCTTTGCTCGGCAGATTGCCTCTTTTCTTTTCCCAAATGCTTCCCACTTTTTTTGCGAGGCATTGTATGCATCTGGTTTTTCCTCTCCAGACCCTATAGCTGGCAGTTTGTCTGAAACGTCCATTACAATTACGTTCTGCTGCCTTAAGGTCTGGTGATTTACGAAATCGTCCCCACAGTTCTGCTTTGTTGTTGCATGTCTCGATGCTTGAAAAAAAAAAATTATTCCAACGCTTTTGCCTTTCCTCTAGATTTTCAACACAATGTATGAATTTTGCTCATTGCGTTGGGAGCACATCTTGGATTTCTTATCTTTCTCTTTATCGGGGCTTGTTAATAATTCAGTTTTTTCGGCGAATCGATCGTATGATTCATTAGGCGCCTTGTCGCTTAGTTCTTCCTCCCAAACATCCTCCGTCGTAGCCACAGTATTTTGTGAAAACTGCAGCAAGATAAATGTATTTATAGTAACGATTTGCGATGCGATGCGATAGGAATTTCTACCGTCACTCTCGTTCAAAGTTGATGGACCATATAATAATAATAATAATAATAATAATAATAATAATTTAATATTTATATTGCGCAAATTAACATGTGGATATGATCAAATGCGCATCACAACACTTTTTGGGGGACTTTGGCCGGACTGCATCAGCAGTTTACAAACAATCGAAGGAAACTTATTTGAACATGCCCCCTCCCCCCAATTCCCAGTAAACAGGCCAGACCACATCACAGTAATCTCGTGAGTGGGTTCTTTAACGTCCCCTGCCTAACCAAATTAACTAATTATTAGATCCAGGAGACAGAATTATCATATCCAGGATCCATATACCTACCATAGCAACTTCTTTTCGTTACATCCCTACTGTTTCTGTATCTGCAATACCAAAGTGAATACAAATGAACTCTTCGATAGTTAATGGCCGACCCACTTCACTTGAAAATATTTGAAGACGTCGCCATGCCTCTGTGCTTTGAAGCTTGGCACGCTTTTTAACGGAAATTAAAAAGTCACATACGACTTTCTCAATCGAACCGAATTTATTCTCCTCACAGCACTCCTCTTCCTCTTCATTGCGAGGAGAAAGAGGACGAGAAAATTTCTTTCAAGTCTTTCAAGTGAAGTGAGCCGTCCATCAATTTTCAAAGACTTCATTTGTATTCTTTTTAGAAGAATGGATGGATTTCGTACTCCCCGCGTGTCCGCCACAGTAAAAGTGGCGACGTCTTCAAATCTGTTTAGAACGAGAATAAGCTTTAACTCGCATTTGGCAAGTACGTCGCCCTGAATGATCCTTGAAATTCCTGCTCAAAACTCAAAGCACAAGAAATGGCGATGTCTCGAATAAAGGCGGCACGGTAAAGGGATAAGAGTTGTAAATTGGTTCATTCAGTTTACTGCATCTCAATAAAAGCATTCAGAGCAAAGGGACTCTGTGGTTAGCTTCAACCAAGAAAAAGTGTTTGCTTGGCTGGTGCCAAAGCTGAAATTGAAAAAATATCGGTTTAGTGGTTCATTTGTCTAACTTAGGCAAGTGGTGTACCCCAGAGTTGGAAAAAGCATGACAGAAGAGGTACGTCATCGTTACTATTCACAAAGTCTGAATCTTACCAATCACCGCCAAGGAGCATGGACCGTTCCTGATCCCTAGGTTAATTGGGGTCACTGAAAGTTTCACAGTCAGAGCTTTCCACTGTTGCGAAACGGCATCTAGTGGGGAGATGTTTCTGTTAACTGGTAATGGCTCCTCTTTGTCGTTGGTCGTTCTAATCATCTCTTGTCATTTTGATGAAATCGCTTAATAAAATCATTTATAGAAGAAGACATTATTCGACCATCTTGAGAATGAGGCAATTGTATATGGATATCCTGATATAAAGTATTTGATTCGATAACTTCTTTAAAATTTTAAATTCTAGTTCAGCGACCTTGCGGAAGAACTAGGTGGTCCTAGTGATCCTGTCACAAGAGGGAGTAGAAGACATGCCAACGCTGTTTTCGAAATGGCAAGAGTTTTTTTTAGTGGCCTTTCTAAAGACAACATGTTTAGACCAACCTGTTTGGCAAAGATTTCGCATAACGATAGGTCTTTCATTGGTGCGTCAATGGCAGTAGGTCACTTCTTACAGCCTATCTGTTTGTTCAATCGAATCATCAATCTTAAAGAGAGTCTCGGAGCAGCAATAATAAATTATCGTCCCATGAGTATTCCAGATGAATGGGAATTTGAAGCATTCACTAAACCCCAAGGTGAAAGTTGGTATTCTTCCTCTTCAAATAAGCGTCCTTGTCAAAATTGCAAAATGATGTTTCGTCGTGATCGTACGGGAAGGGGAGAATCCACAATACTTGGTCTATGCGCTGAGTATTGTGCTATTAACCAGCTTCTTCCGGAAGAGCAAACTTTGAAGCAGAGTGATATGCCCGGAGTTTTTAAACTAGTCAGAAATTATAACCAGTGTAGACTTCTTTTTGAAAACTACAGAGTTATAAGTAACGAATGCATGGCTGTTGACATTAACAACACAACAGAAACAGTCAAAAAGTACTGGGAAGTAATATACAAACTGCACATTTTTGGTCTAACGCCAGAGTGTAATCGCTATTTTTGAATTCCTATCAGATTTCTTCCCATGTTGTTCGGCATTTATAGGGCACTAAGCTGATCAACTCTCAGCCATCGTTTGAAATTTAAGCCTCTGCTTTAAGGTTGTTGTTCTGTGGAGGGTAACTAATATCAAGCATTGCTTTTATAAACCCTTTTTGCTGAAGGAGTAGGATTTTCTGCTGAAGATAGGCAAATGATCTAGTTGAGAATAAATTATTCCGCTTGGGGAGGTTTATTGCCTTGAGCATATGATTATTATGAACTTTTGCACTTTGATATTACTGTATAAACCTATAACTTTAAGAGACTATCCACGGTGGCTCACCCATCCACCACTGCTATGCATGAGGGCTTCTTCTGAAATAAGTCTGTAAGAAACTCATAAAATTCATGTATTTGCCTCCAAATTATAGAAATAATTTAAAAAAAACAACTAAAAAAGCTGAGTCAGAATGATCAATCTATCCTATTGCACTTGTTAACCTGCTTAAATTGAATCTCGTTATGATTATGTATTCATATCAGTGGAAAATCAATAAAATCACATTACAAAAGATTCCTGAATAACTTGTTGTTTGAATATTGATATCATGGATTGGAATGAGGGATTGAAGGCAAAGCCCGCTGTACACAGGTACAATAACCCTCACAATAAGCCTATGCAGTTTGATAACCTTGTTGCTTGGGAAATCCGCAGATGCCGCAAAAATCTTCAGGCCCCAAACATAGGTTCCTAGTTTCAGATTTATTTTTAACATCTTCAGCGCTAAACAGCTAGCTTAGCTCTTGTAGATTGTTCCACTCTTCTACATCACGATAATCTAGAATTGAAAAAGTTAAAAAGAAGAGCTGAGTACTTAAAATGTAAAGATTCTACGATAAGTACGATTCCGATTTCCAGATTTTCTAACAGTGAAATAGTGGGCTCGTGCGAGCCTGCGCAATTTTAGCGGGATAAACCCAATAAATGAAAACTTTTAAGGCGATTTTTCGCTAGTGTAGCCTACAAGAAAAAGACTAACAATAAGTTCTTTAGAGTTCCGGATCAAGAAAAGCTTCCATCCTTTGTTTCAAACCTATGGCAAAACCGTGCGCGGTCAAGTTTAAAAAATTATCAATTTTCCCCGTGAATCGGACGAAACTCTCCCTTTTTCTTCTTGAAAACAAGTCTCTGTAAAAATCAAACATCTTGGGCAATGAAAAATTTCAATCCCCCTACAAATTTTGCATGTAGTTAGGCATTCAGGGGGGATGCACAAACATGCCCTTTTTAAAGGTTGCAACACTCTTGTTGTCATGGTAACAACGGCGACTTGTTCGAGGCCTGGGGCCTCATTTTCATAGAAAAACACCGCAAAAAAAGTGTAAAATTTTTATTTCTCTATCTCAAGCTAAATACAACATTACAGATTGGTATTTCTAGCATATATAGTGACATCATTCGTCTTTACTTTGATGCATTCTATTTTTCCTGGGAGTGAATGTGAACACAGCAATAGATTATTTATCTTGGTACAGTTTCGGTCATTTTTGTTGTGCGGTAAAACAGGGAAAATGTTTGTCTAAATTTCTCCAAAAGTGCACCGATTCTGGAACAGAAACTACGCGCTTAGTTGGTTATAATATTCTAGTTTTTAAATATGTTAAATTCTCTGCGGGCCGGCCTCTACTTTTCATAGTGGCAATTCGCGAACAAAGCTCAAAAATCAGATATTACATAAATTGGCAATGTTTACATCTAATGTTCTCAACAAGAAACGTTTCAGACAAATGAATAGTGCAAGACTTTGAAAGGATGTTATCTTCTGAGCAAAATCCTGAAGAGAAATTTTGCCTCCAGCTTAAATATTTCTAAAAAATTGATCAATTTTTATGGAGGACTACCCGACGTAACTACAAACATGTAACTTACATCGTGTGCATATCATCCAGATTCCGAATACTGTACGTTCTTTCATGGGAGCTTGAGCAATCCTAAATCCTCTGACGATACACCGTTATACTTGTCTGTCATTTGAATCATGTTAAAGTTAGCTGATCTACACGAAACTATCCAGTAACACTGGTCATTTGCCACAAACATGTACCTTATCACGATGGCGTGACGCTCAATGAAGTTTCCATCAGGTTGCTCCAAAGAAGACGAGTAACGGACATTTTTCGATATTTCAGCAGATTTCCGCGCATTCTGAAGTAAAAACAACCAAAGCAAAAAAGGGTGGTAAACCTTGAGTATAACTCACAACTTGTCAGCGGTAGCACCTCATGTAAAACCCACCTCTCGCGCGAAAACTAGTCCCTCATTGCAACAAATGGAACAGGGATTTTATCATAAGAATTTTCCATAAATTTAGCTCTTATCAGGGAATCTTTTACATGCATCAACAATAGTTTGGCCTTGGGCCTTGAGATTTCTTTTTCTTGATAATAAAATGCCATAGTAAGTGCCTACAAAATTACAAATCGGTGTCGCATGGACGAGGAGTACAGATTTGTCACTGATGAACCAACGGGCACAATCCTCTCAGTTATTAGCTTGATAATCTCCACAGACCAACGTTATTGGACCGAACTATCTCTTTCTTCTTCTTCCTGATGAGCTGGCCACTTCAGGCGGAAATTTAAGAGACCTTTGACTTCCTGTCGTGTAAATCACCGGAAGATTGCGTTATATTCATCTTTCTTTAAGCTTATAAACTATATCCAAGAGAAAAATTGTGGAAAATATTCGTGATGAAATCGTTTTTTTTTTCCTGATGAACCTGAAGTAATCCAGATTACGCACTAACCATGGGGAGTTTCATTCCAGTCATAAGTTGAGCTTTGCACGTGGATAGTTAGCAGTTTGAAAGGTGGAATTATGACATAATGATTTTATTGAATCTTTTATTTCGAACTTTGTTTTGATTTTTTCTTGATCAAGACATGGAAGGAAACATTGACTGACTTTACTGCAATGCGGCAGTGATAAGTGTTACATTTCATATCTTATGCAAATTTTCTGACATTTTTCTAACAGTTTTTAGATTATTCGAAATATCTCAATTCCTGTAACTCAGAAATGACAACTGCCCGAACCTTCTCTTTGTAGGAATAGGTAATCTATCGTACAAATTGGCAACTATGTTTTACATGTCGTACCATTGCTGACAAGTAGTGATTTTTACTCTCACTCTCAATGTTTCCGAACGTTCAACCAAGGTTTTCCTCTCTTATTTTTGGTTGTTTTTGTCTCAGAATGCGCGAAAATCTGCTGAATCGGTGTACTTTTGGAGAAATTTAGACAAACATTTTCCCTGTTTTACCCTACAGTAAAAATGACCGAGACAGTACCAAGATAATTTTTCTATTGGTGTGTTCACATTGCATCAAAGTAGAGACGAATGATGTCACTATGGATGCTCGAGGTACTAATCTGTAATGTTGTATTTAGGCTGAGATAGAGAAATAGACATTTTACACTTTTTTGCGATGTTTTTCTATGAAAATGAGGCCCCAGGCCTGGAACAAGCAGCCGTTGTTACCATGACAACAAGAGTGTTGCAACCTTTAAAAAGGGTATGTTTGTGCATCCCCCCTGAGTGCCTAACTGCATGCAAAATTTGAAGAGGGATTGAAAATTTTCATTTCCCAAGATGTTTGATTCTTAGAGACACGTTCTTAATAAGTTGATTTACGCACGAAGGATTGATCTTTTCGACCTGAATTATTATGAGCATAATAAAAAAAATGACGAGTTTCTGAAAAAGTTATGGTTTCAGGCAACTATAAAAAACCATATTTTCTTCGATAATATCTCATAACTTAAGGCAATCAATAAAAAACCATATTTTCTTCGATAATATCTCATAACTTAAGGCAATCAATAAAAATCATGGGTTAGTTTCACTTTCTTTTAACTCTTTAACTATAAAGATGTGAGTAGGATGAAATAGAAGCACGCAAGTTCTCATGCTGTCTCCTAAGGGGTGTCTTGCAGTGCTTCCCTCAAACGGAAAGAGGGAATATTGCGTGGCATCTGAAAGAATGATGGTGAAGGGGACTACATCCTATAGGCAATGAAATACAAACAGAGAGGAAACGGACGAGCCATTGAGCAGTGTGGCTCACCCATGCAGCTATGCCTAAAGGCTTCTTCTAAAATAAGTCTTGTCAGAAACTCATAAAATTCATGTATTTGCCTCCAAATCATGATAGGCGAGTTTTTGCGAGTATGGCCTACAAGACAAAGACAAATAAGAAGTTATTTAGTGTTGCGAATCAGAAGAGGCTTCCCTCTTTTATTTCAAACCTATAGCAAAACCGTACGCGGTCAAGTTTAAAGAATTCTCAGGGTCAACCAAACATAACAGTAATCAAAACAATCTTAACACCGTAAAATCAACAAAATAACCAGAATAACTCTTCGCGGCAAGGGGTCTAACAAAATCTATATAATTTTTCCTCCGTGTTAAGAAAAAAGTAAGTTAGAGTGGAATAGAGACCAGCCCGCCTCGCGCAACTAATAGATTAAAGCCCATGTTAGAAAAGATAGCTTTTTTAAGGATAAAGTCACGGCTCTGGCAGTAAATTTTAATTTACTTAAAAGTATGCATAGCCCGACCTGTTATCTCAATTTTTAAACTCATAACAAGCTATGTATTTATGGCAAAACATTTCAATTATTGACAATCAAAATCAGAGATTTTTTTCAGAACAGCCTGAATGCGAGGAATCGGTTAATGAAAGAACCACTCTCTCTGGCGAGCTTTTCACAATTAAAGAACTGGTAATTATTGCAAAACTTTGTCTTCTATCACATAATTTAAAAAAAAAAAAAAAACTTTGCAACGTGCGTTTACATATATATATAATTATTAACTTTGAGATTCTGAAATTAATTTTGCTAAATTCAGCCTTCCTTCATTTCAGTCGACAGGTGTGCCCTTGGTGAACGTGATGTATTTGAAAAATTGAACTGAAAACTGATAATGATAGCACAAATGAATTGTTTCTCTTATTTTCATTATAATAAAGAGGAGATCTTGAAGCTTTTGTTTCATCTACCTAGGGAAACAAGGCAACAGGTAAAATATTGATACACACGAAACTCTGATATCAATGTGTTGGCTAGACCTCTATAATTTTTAAAACCTATATTAATTTTCAACTTCTATCTGAGTATAGAATCGAAATTTAAGCAGTGAACGAGAGGGAAGTTTTTAAATGTCACACGCCTCAAGTTATAACTGAGAGACTTCAGACAAGGAGATGAATTGCACTTAGTAAACAAATATACTACACCACTCCTGGAACTATACTTGTAAAGTCGGTCTCTGTTCAGGACCAAAATAATTTAGATGTAGCGCGATTGCATGTTCTTTGTTCAAAACATAACAAAGCGGGAAGCATTTAAGATATTTCCATTGATTTCATTGCTATGATCTTCTCTTAAAATTAGAATTGGAAAAAAAAACCAGCATACCAATGTTTTACCTGTAAAGACATCGTAATCTACATCAGATTTTTTTTGGGCCTATCATTCAGAATGTTTAAAAACGGATGATTGCCTTCCACGTCTATGACAGACGCGCTGTTTTAAAAGTTTCGAAAACAAGTTTTAAAAGAGTTTGCCGAAGTGTTTGTACTCGTCCCCTTGGTACTGATGATAAATTATGAAATATTCATTGCTCGTATCACTGAGTTAAGCAATTACTTGGCAGGGCGAAAATATAACATAGCTTTGCTTTGCTTTGATGGTTCAATGAGTATTGTTTTCATGATCGCATGAAAAACAATGTACATGATTAGTTTTGAGGCGACTATCATTGCTGAAAGTAAAAACAAAATAAAACAAAGGTATTTTTCTGCGGCCTATGAGTTTCTTATGTTAATCAAATGCCGCAATTTGCTGTGTCCGGCTTCAGATGTATTCCTAAAGCTTTCAGTTTTTTTTTTATGAAAGGTGGAATGGTTCGTGGTTTCTTTTGATTGATATTCTGGTCATTGTGCAGTTTGACCAGCACACTCAGGAAAAGCTGAAAGTGAACAGCCGCCAGACACTGCCTTGAGTTGACAGAGTCTGGTGAGATGAATAACGCAAGCCTAACTAAGTCTCCACCATTGAAGGCTGCACCAAGACAGACCAGTAGTAACCCCATGCGCGAACGCTGTCCGCTGACATCTTTTAACGATCGTTTTCTTCTTAGCTTAATGGTTAAGGCTGGGTTAAGTTCACTTTATTTTCATGTAAAAAGCGGCCTGACAAAATATAGAGACTTTGCATGCTTGGAGTATAATACGTATGGAAATATGGCCTAACAAACATAGATCAAAGAAAATTCAAGCATCTTTAAAAAATATTGTCATATCTAGGTCAGAACATCATCATTTGTGCTCTATGATGGGTACAAGGTTTTCATTTATTACTTTACCTTATTTTGCCGACCGCTAGGTGTTTGGAATGCTAATCAGAGGCCTTCTTAGTGCATTTGTAAGCTATGAGTCGAGGTTTTTCTAGGTAATGACACTGATTTGGCTATGATGTTTCATTTTCACTCACCTAATACAAAATTAAGGCCTTATGTCAAGAATTTGGTCTGTCAATAGCATGAATGACGCTCAAAACTCCATTTACTAGACAACTCCTTTAGACCAAGGAACGAAGTAAGGTGCTTTTGAGCGCCAGTACGGTTTTAAAATCTTTGATAGGAATGCGACTTCTGTGACGCTCAAATGCCGTTTCCGACTCAATTCGGTAAAAGCTTACAACAACTCTTAAAATACCAGCATTCACGGCCTTCGAGTAAGTTGACGATCGAGTTAGGTATCAAAGATCATATAACTGATATGTAACACTTGACCTTGATGTGGATGGCACATGCGGTAATTATTAACGAAATGGGACAACATTTCTTTACGAAATGCTACAACTTCCCTCATCTTGGAAGCTGACGGATATGGTACTCACTCCTAAACAGAAACCTGTCGAAGTCATTAACAAGCACTTACTACCCATTTCCCTCACACCAATAATGTCCAAATTAGCCGAAGACTTCGTGGTATCTGCGTTCATCGGTCCGGCTGTGTTGAAAATTATCGATCCCGACCAGTTTGGAGCCTTACCGAAATCCTCCACGGCCCTAGCTCTGACATCCAGGCTCCATCACTAGACGCGCGCAACTGATGGCACGGGATCTGCAGTTAGGGTGGTCCTGTTTGACTACCGCAAAGCTTTTGACTACATTGACCATCAACTGCTCACTCACAAAATTTACAGTCTTGATATCCCTCGGGGTGTAGCACGTTGGGTAGTCGACTTCTTAGTGCATCGCTACCAACGCGTAAAATTATCTGCTGATTGTTTCTCTGAGTGGGGTCCCGTACCAGCTGGTGTACCTTAGGGGACAAAATTGGGGCCATTGCTCTTCTTGCTAATGATAAACGATCTAAGAATTCCCCAGGTTCAAACTTGGAAGTACGTTGATGACACGACGGTGGCAGAGATCGTCCCGCCTAACGCATTAGGTGACGCCCAAACCGATGATAAAGTGGTGAAGGATTGGTCCAAAGCACAGAAGATGCAGCTTAACGCTGACAAATGCAAAGTTATGGTCATCGACTACAAAAGGCAGAAACAACATTTCACTCCCCTCTTGGTAGATGGCAAAGAATTAGAGACGGTAGAGTCGGCTAGGATCCTAGGCGTGACTATTTCGTGTAATCTTAAGTGGAACAACCACGTCAATGATGTTATAAAAAGAGCAAACAAACGATTATACTTTTTAGTCCTCCTGAAGAGAGCCCGCGTTCCAGCGGATGATATAATTAATTTTCATTGTACAACTATACGTCCTGTTCTGGAATACTGCGCACAGATATTCCATCATGCTTTACCTGCGTATCTTCGTGATGACATTGAAAAGGTCCAAAGACGTACATTATCTATCATTTCACCAGAGCTGTCATACCATGACTCTTTAGAAAGGCACGGTTTAGCTTCACTCTATGACAGACGCATGAAATTATGTACGGATCTGTTTTTGTCTGTCTCAAATCCATCTCACAAATTATATGATTTGCTGCCAGATAGGAATCTTTCAGCTTACAATACCAGACACCGGCGCGTTTTTAACATGCCGCGCTTTCGCACTGATCGTTTTAAATCTTCATTTATCCCGGCTATGTGCGCGTGTGCTAACCTAGATTTCTAGCTATTTCACTGCTGTATACTAGTTATATTTGTTATCTTAGTAATTTTATTTAAGTCTTAGCATTTTTTGTAATTGGTAGTCTTATATAATCTTATATACTCAAAGATTGGGAAAAGCACGCAATTCAGCCTATGGCTGCAATGTATTTTATTTGGTAATAAACTATGTATCTATCTATCTATCTCACTCTGCCCTACTCCTACTGATATGCAATGGAAAGTGAACTTTCATTAAACAAAATAAATCAAATGTTCTTAATTTACATCCAGTTCTTAGGATATTTAGGGCGATCCGGGCTATTGTTTGTTGTCAGTAAAAATTTCGGCCATTTCTCAGTTGTTAGTTTACCCCATCCAGACCCGGTCAAAAGGGTATCATTTTGAAACAGCACTGATTTTTGAACGCTCCGTTCTCTACGAGGACAAGTGAAAAAGGAGGCTTTTAAAAACGTCGACTGAAAAAATTCGTCTCATATCTACTGTCGCTCCCCTTTGCGTTTTCATGTGTTTAATTATTTAGGATAGTCGCAAATGCATTGATGTGGACAATCGACAGCACAACGAAAACATTGAGTTTGGGTGAAAATATTAACCTTCCTTCACTGACATTTTTGAAAACGCCTTAGTGTGGTTGTGGCCACGAGCAGCAGGCAGGTATTTTTTTGGTTCTTTTTAACATCCATAAGATGTCTGAAAAGTGGAGAGCTGTCGAGAGTTTTGTAACTAGTAGTTTCATCGTTAGTTCGGATCGAGATCCCCCAATCACAAAATTCATGTTGACCTCGTAACCTTTGGATTCAACTTCCAGAGGTAACTGATCAAGGATTTTGATCTCTTAGTGAAATCTAATTCATCGTCAGTATAAGTGCTATAAAATTGTCAACAGAGCAACTTTGTATTGCGAATTTGCGATTTAAAATGTAACACTAAAATTGGTGGCGTATCGAAGAGTGGGGTTTAGCAGAGGGTGAGCCTTTGTCTGGCCATGGTCGGGGCGAAATTACGTAAACCTTTCCATGGTGTTTCAGCCGAGAAGAAAGCTGGTACAATAAAATCCGGTGTTGCAGTCGACAAGAAGGAAAAGATGGTGAAGAGAAAGGAAAGTTATTGGTTGTACATCTACAAAGTGTTGACGCAAGCTCATCCTGATTCTGGAATCACAACCATAGCCATGGGCATCATGAGATCCTTCGTTAGCGACATCTTCGAGCTCACAGCTAAGGAGGCATCTCGCTTGACAAAGAACGCAAAGAAGTCGACAACGAGTTCCCGCGAAATCCAAACTACTGTTGGGGGGTTTTACCAACTCGCTAGGACGAATCAACGAAAGGTACCAAGACTCTGTAATTTTCTTCTTTATTCTCCTCTACTGTTGCTTTTGCTATTGCTTACAAATTCATGAGCGTCTTCCGATTCGTCACCTCTAAAAATTGGAAACGTAACTGACGATTCCACACTGCCGCTTCCATTTTGTGAATTAACCGAAGTTTGCATTCGTTCGACTACTTGGCATAACTGACTAACTTGGTCTTCCATTTCTGTATAGGCTGGTGCAAGAGACAACTGATTTGAGCACAGGCGGCCCAAGCTCTCTTTGAGAACCACACAAGGAACACAATTTGCATATCGATTTATAAGGATCTGTATGGGATTTTCTACAAGATAGCCATAGAGATAGTTAAAAGTGAAAATATTAAATAAAAATGGCTTACCTTATTCCATACGTGTGTTGCTTGCTCCTGGTGTCGTTATTTTACCGTTTTCACTTGATTTAATCGTTTTTTTTTAAATCCTGGTTTTCTCTTCTTAAAGAGAAGACAAGGCCGAACACTTCTGTCCAGACAGCCTCCCGAACGAAGTAAAAAATCCCGAGCTAAAATGTACCCACGGCCACAAATCCACCGCAGAATTCAAGGGAAAAGGTTGAACTTTTATTTCGATTCTCTAGCCGCATAATCTCAGCCCTGTGATCGATGCCAGGCGGCTGTTCGTGTCCTCAGTGAAACGTTAAAACGTTTGTAGACATCCGAGTCCTTTTTAAACACGACACAACGACCGTTGCAATCGGCTTGGTAACCTCGTCATGTTGGCAAACCAAGACTCGCGGGGGTACTAGACCTCAACTTGTCAACAAAACTTCTTGTAAAACCCGGGGGTCCCCTCAGGTTTAGTACCCCCGCGAATCAAGTGAAATCGGTAAAATAAAGACACCAGGAGCAAGCAACACACGTATGGAATAAGGTAATTCATTTTTATTTTCTCTGGTCTCTCCGCTGTCTCAAATAAGATCTTTCTCTGAGTCAGAACTTTGGCTACCGATACAAGAGGAAACTAGAGACCACTCACTAGGAGTAGGAATTGCTTTGATTGTGTGTCAGCCCTCGGAGATCTATTGGCTGATTTAAAAAAGTGAACGAAAGAATGGTACTCTAGATTGTTGAACGGGTGGAGGGGCTGGCCACTCATTCGAACCCGAACTTACAGCTAAATTTTCCTGGCGAACGGCCTCTTCCGCCAGGGCTCGCGCTCGCTGCCTAGTAATCAGGATGATTATTGAAGAGATACCACATGAGCCAAGTTTCCCAAAATTAAAGCAACGTAATCGAAAACGGTACTAATAAAGAGAAAATGTTACAGACACGGAATCGAAAATCCAAACCTTGAAATTGATCATTAACAGCGATAACTGACCCTATACACTAAATAAACTGTTACATTCTACGCTGACTAGATCATTATAAAAGAACTCGGCTATCACTCAGACTTAGAAAGTCAAATTAGCTTGCAACGGAAAAGCATGCTGATAAAAGCGAAGTTCCACTCACAATTGTACGAATTCCAAAAGCGTCCTTTACCAACATGTAGACAATGGGTGCTTCACCGGTTTTGTTGGAGACGGGTCCTCCACCAATTTTTTTGGGGGGTTTTACCAACTCGCTTAGACGAATTAACGAAAGGTAACAAGACTCTGTAATTTTCTTCTTTATTCTCTTCTACTGTTGCTTCTGCTTCTGCTATTTTTCTTCCTCTTTTAGCCATCGTATTTAAAAGCAAAAATCACAGACATGTTTGGGTTAGCTGACCGTGGGAGTTTCCGCAGTGTATTCGTTGTTTTGTAAAAGGGTGGGGGGGGGGGCGAAATTGCGTGGCTCGCTCTGAAGCACTTGGCGAGCACCAAAGAACCAATTAAACTCCAATGATCGAGCTGCGCACGAGAATCACGCGCACAAAAAAGATCTTCAGTGTGGGTAAAACTCAAGGTCAGTTCTACCAACCCAAACATGACCACCTATGAAACTAATTAATCTCAACCATAACAAGCGATTAAAATCATGTCTAGCACGGTAAGAAGGAAATCCCCGAACTTAGCCAAGTTTAAGCACACACTAAAAAGTAAAAGATCAAAACTATAGATCTACCAAAATAACACGTAGACGTAAAAATGCGAGACTCGATAAAACAAAAGGTAAACCTAAAAATACTTGAAGTAGCAATCCTTTAAAACACTCTACAACACTATTGTACGCCTACTTTCGCTAGACGAACTTGCAAAGCACACTGTCAGCGAAAGTAGGAAGGCTGTCACCAAATACACAAGCAGCAAATGAATGATAAGTACTATAAAGCAATCGGATTTTTGTGGGCGCGACGAGGTCTCTATAATTCTCTGATCAACCAGTCTTCAGATGTTGTTGTTTATTTTGCTGTTACCTAACCCGAGGTTGAGATTTAACCAAATTATCCAACATGTTGAGACGACAGGAATGCCGAGACAACTTGCGTTCATCGACAAGTTTAGATTTACTTTTGTCGTGTTATCATTGCTTTCGCTTATATTAAAGGAGAAATGTGTTTCAGTCGGAAAATTTCTAGTAAATTGTCTCTAACTTTTGACATGCATGCCTTGCAACGCTCACTATGTTGCAGTGTTTGGAATAGTGTCACGAAAGATGCACAATTTGCTTGTAGCGACGCGCTGCAAATGAATGTTTGTTTACAGTGATTATTATTTATTACGAAGCAGAGACGGTTAGTTATGATTTCCTGCCTTTTCCAAAATAATCTACTTTAGAATCTAAAAGTAAAACCTGATTTTCTTCTTTACAGTTTTTCAGACCCAGCTTTTTTTTTTAGATTATTGTCCATCGGAGAGCCTTCCGGATGATATCGAACGCAAACGCAACGGGCTCGTGATCTTCTCGTGAGTTTGCTCAGTGTTTAATTTCCTCTCTTAGGAATAAAACTGAGAAATAAGACCCCTTCAAGAACCGTTTATGGTATTTTAATAAATCTTGCGAATTCCGAGACTGAAACAGAATGGAATTTGGGGACATTTTAGATAACAGCTGAAACATAGTGCTGCTTTCACAGCCGCTTTACTAGAGACCTTTAGATTCGACGACGACTTCGAGGACGAGTACGAGATTTTCCGCGCGCGCATACGGAGCATGCGCACTAGCCATCACGCCGTCACGCAAGTCGGTCAACTCGTCGCCGGCTTGTTGTCGACTACGAGATTTCTCGCAGAAGTCGTCCTCTCTACGACGAGTTTGCAAAGGTGAGTTTTGCATAATTCTTTAACCTTAGTTTTTATGAACAGCTTAGAGATAACCGGGTCTGTGATGTCCTTGGCAAAAAAGGTATTTTTTAAAAGGTAAAAATAGGCATAGGAGACCTAACATTGCGAACGAGACTAAGTAAACAAAAATCTCGCACTCGTTGCGAAATCTAAATGTTGCAATTTGACGAGAGCGACTACGAGTGCCAGTCAATAGTGCGAGCCTTCGCGCGGCCAAAACTTGCACTCGTCCTCGAAGTCGTCGTCGAATCTAAAGGTCTCTACTTTCGTGCTGCAGTAGAACGTTGCAGCTTCTTGGGCTTCTGGTCCCTGGACTGATCATGAAAGGAAAGTGGTTCGTAAACGTTTGCTTTCTATTTCCTCTTTGAACCCTTTAAATCGTAAGGATGACTGGCTTCTAATTTCTCCTGACAATGTCACCCTTAAATCAAATGTAAAGGTTATGAGAATAAAGGGAATGATCACCAATCTACTGTAAGAAGCTCCTGATTATCATACAAATTTTCCTTGCCGTTACCACGGGAAATGCACAGAGATCAGTGTGGAGAATATGGATATCAATGTAGAGGTGTAAAGGGCAGGAACGGGAGGATCGAGGAGGAGTGGGCTGAAGGTACACTTTCACCAAAAGGGCGAGAGCCATACAAAATTCCGAGCAATCCCAGCATCCGTAGGCCGCATAGGAATAACATAAAAGTAAAACTTATTTTCCAGATCCAGAATCCGGAGACATTGAAAGAAATATAATTTTAATTTACGTTTAAGTTTTCTAAAATCTTGACGAAATGTCTGATCACAGAAGCTCATACTGATTATGAAAATGATACAAAAAAAATTGAGAAACCTCTAGATTAGTAGCAGTCCTTTCTTTTCAGTGAAGTCTGTCGCGCGAGTAAAAAAAACCTCAGTGAAAAGAAATTGGTGTTAGTACATTGCGGGGAGATGTGATTTTTTTTTTTTTACTTGTGCAACAGACTTCGCCAAAAAGGGGAGTTACTCTCAGTCTAAAAATAAGAAACCAATATCCTTATCTCTGATCAAAAGATTCGCCTTTTTTACAGTTCGTCTTTACGGTACAAACACCGGGCAATGTTTTGTACAGGAAAACCCTCCCGAATATCTCACGTGATCTATTTGTATGGTACGTGTAATAATATTCCTGACAAATTCTAATCACACGGGTCAGCTGTTCAGAAGAACTCTTACTCCACAATTGTTATTCTTCAGACTTTCTTTGCTTAGGGACTGATTTTCCGCCCCCCCCCCCTCCTTGTTCCCTGTGCAGACCATAGAGCCGTGGACACCCCCCCCCACAATTCCCTGCCCCCTCCCTGGGTGGAAAATTTATGGCTCATTTCTTACGAACCAAACACTTCCTTACTTACAACATAATGATTGATGCTGCTTCCAACTCGAGAGAAAAATAAATGTCTCATTTACAAAAAACTTTGATTTCTGGGGTCGCGTGAGGTCGAAAATGATCCTTGTGTTGCAGAACTGACAATTTTACATGTACTTCATACTCTAAGGCGCAATATTCCGTATCAGCTAACCTCTATGCATCAACCATCTCGCTTGAAAGAAAATTAGAAATCTGTAAAAAGATTTAGAAATCTGTAAAAAGGAAATCTAAAGTAGGGAAAAGGAAAACTCGAGACTCTTCGAACGAAAAACGTATGAATTATGAGTATCCTGTTGAATTATTTTCTGTTTGGAGTTTCACCAAAAAGGTTCTCGACTTTTAAAACGCATTCACTGGCTTGCGTGGTTCTTTGTAACTCGAAAGATGTAAAAGAGCTGTTTGCATGTGGTGGAGTCGGACAGCCTTCCACGTCAGCTGTCGTTATGGCTTCCTTTAGGATTGTCTGAGTGAGTGGGGGGGGGGGGGTATATGTAGAATAACTGCTTTACCAGTTTGAAAAATGTTTTGACTTATCATAGTTGAAATGAGGGAGACTGACTGAGTCAGATTAATTACTAGTAACTGTGCAATTGATGAATTTGAATTTTGGGAAACTACCTAATTTCTATTCATCTGCAAAAAGAAGTAAATGAAATTGAATATCTAATTTGTATCTTTTTATATATACTGAATCAGTGCTTGACTTTAAAAAGTGCAATTACGGGCTATTTGTTCACTAACTGAGGCTTATTTCATTGCACTTAAAAAAAAAATACTGTCAATTTCAAACAGCCTACGACTCAAAAAGGAGGATAGCACTGTCTGACTCAATGAAATCATTATGTCAGTGTTACTTTTAATAAACTAATCATCGAAACAGAAAATGTCTCAATAATACAAAAATTGTTAGCTCGGTTAGCTCAATGGATAGAGCGCTGGACTATTGTGCGAGAGGTCGAGGGCTCGAAACCCGGCCGGACCAACACTCAGGATCTTAAAATAATTGAGCAGAATATCCAACCTTTCTATAACATCAAGAAATTGTTAGATGTTCTAGTCTTCTAGGATAGGAACGAATAAATGGAGGTCCCGTCTCCTGCACGGTTAGGGGTAGAAGACGTTAGTTTCCCCCGCACGAGATTACTATGTGATGGATGTCCTCCCCTGGGGTGGGATGGGTGGGTATGGGATGGGTGGGTAACAGGACCCCCGTTGATACCAGTGAAGGGGCTATCCTGTATAGATTTCTGTTCTACTCTATATCCTTTTCCAGATACTTTGGTTTTATCAACTGAGTTCATAATGTAAATTAGCCACCATAAACAATTTTTTTACCCCCTTTGTTTAGTCTTAAAATCTATTTCAAGATGATCCTATAACTCTCAAACTTATTTCCAGCAGATTTCAGATTAAAGTTTCACACAACTTTCGCGCCTACTTCCACCTTGGCTCGTTGTCCACCACCAGCGTGTCCATCTCTGTCATAACCTGCTAGTAAATCTTCCAACGATCACCGTTGAGGGTGGAAAGAAGTAAGTGGAGAATGGCAAAACTCCACTACTGATGCGTCGTTCATTAGCAGTCTTGAACTTCAAAAGGTAGCTCAAGATTGTGAGAGTGATCCAGAGGAAAAACCAGATGATTCCCCCTCGGCAAGCATGGTTCTCAATCACATTCTAAGAATAACTTCCGATAAGAAATTCGCAGAGCCTCCCCAAACTCTGAAGCCCGCTGCAGCAGCAGAGTCCTTGACTGGAAATGGGCGTGTCCTCGACACAGAGAGCATTTGTGAACAAGTTAAACTTGAACTCGTTAAGTATAATGTTCCTGAAGAGGTGTTTGCCAAAGCAGTCTTGGGCAAATCGCAAGGATATCTCTCTGAACTACTCAAACATGGTGAGAACTTTTTGCGCCCGCAAGACAATACACACTACAAGGGTTGGATGAATTTTGAGATCATGCGGCAGTTCCTTCAGAGACCAGAGGCTGAACGCCTAAGGATTTATCACCAGAAGCGGCTATAAATTTGACCAAGAAACTAATAAAGGCTTGTTTGCCAAAGTCACATTTGCTCTGCAGACTAGTCGCTGTGCAATACATGTTGATCTGGGAGAGGATGCTTTCTGGTTTTTCTTTCTTCTTAATCAAAGGAGATGTATCAGAATTCATGTACTCCAGGTTTAAGTAAAAAAGAGAACCTGGCATAGTTCTACCAAAGCTAATTTAGTTTTTGTAATTGAAGACTGCATTTCTACATGCATTTCTGCTGCATTTCTTGTCCCCGTTCCAAAAATGAAACAGAAGGTAGGCGAATATTTACTGTACGATCAATCAAAGAATGGAATAGCCTAGATAAAGACCTTAAAGAACTAAAGAATGCCAAAGCCTTGAAAAAGAAAGTTATAAACAATTTACTTAGTAAACAAAATAGTGATATGAACTTTTTATAAAATGAATGATGATACTTTAGTATGTTTTTATTATCATGGATTTTTAGGATATATACATATGTATTTTTCTTTTCAATAGGTTTTTAAGCTATATACATCAAATTATTATTACTTTCAGTTGTATTAATTTTATGTATCGATTAGATTACTTTATAGAGGGCCAATGGGTTATCAGGTTTACCTAAACTGTTACGTGCTACCCTCTTACAATAAAGTCATTATCTTATCTTATCTTTTCTCACCTTTGTGTCCCTGAGGTTTAAGTTAATTGGGTTTTAAATTATCATTAATTTTGGTATTTTTAGAGTATGAGAAGCTCCTTGAAGATTAATTGTAAACTTTTGAGAGTTGACATAAATTTTGATGCTGATGTGTTTTTTTGGGGGGGTATTAGGGTCTGTCTGATGATGCACTTAGGAAAAGAAGACGCTACATACCCACAGAAGCCAAGGCTGTCATGGAGGATTATTATCACCGCAGCAAGTACCTTTCGTTGGAGAAGCGCCAAACCTTAGCCAATCAGCTGGCCATACCTGAACAGTGTGTCAGTGATTACTTTAAGAATCTGCGATCCAAGAAGAAACATGAGGAGCGAATGAAGTGTTTACTGAAAGGGCTGGAACATGGTGAAAAACGACCTGACCAGGGGGATTCTGGAGATGAAGATGAAGACAGTGTGGAAATTGGCTCCAGTGAAAATCCTGGATTGTGTTTGCCTGATAATTCAGCTGTGCCAACATCTAGTGCAGCAGGAGAAGCTTCCCCTCAATCACATGGTCATGCGCAATCTCCAAGTTTAATACATTCATATGGTAGAAGGTTTAATGTGTCTCCCCCAGTATCTACTTCATCTCCAAGTTTTCCAACATCCTCAGAAAGGAAAGTGTCTGAAACTGATTTAGTTGCATCAAAAATTGCTGCTCTGACGCAAAGTCAAAAGTCATCGAACAAACAGTCTGGTGTCCGAAATTGCCTGTCACCTGCTGTGAGAAGTAAATACAGTGAACTGCAGGTTTCAAGGACATCCACCAGTAGTTCTATTCATCGTGCAGTCAGGGAGAGTTCTGCACTCTCTTCCAGCTACCTCTCATCATCGCAGACACCTGTCTCCAGCTCTGAAGAAGTGGAGACCTTCTCACTTGAGAGCTTGATTGATGGTACCTGTAGTTCTGTCGTGCTCCAGGGGGCGACACCTGAAACTGAAGGACTGGAGGTTGGGCAACAGATTTATGTTGTACATGTTAACAACCCTGTTGTGACAGGTGTTCAGAACTGAAGGCATCGGAGTTCAAGAAGCTGGCATCAAGAAATTTCAAGACAATTTTCTACAACTAGCAACTCCATGCTATGTGAAGAAGACTATAATTAATCATTTATTAATTATTGATTATAACTATTATTAATAATTATAGTTACACAAAAATTACAAAAGTGGCAATGATTAACCAGGAAAGAGAAAGGATAATTAAGAATGCAGAAGACACAAAAGACAGAATCAAGAATACAAACTTGAAAAATGAAAGTCAACTTTTCATAATGTGGAAACTGTGACATACCTTGTTTTAGTTGTGCTATAGAAAAGGAAACATTAAACCTATAACTCCCAAAATCTGATTCTTAACTCCCCCCTCCCATCCCCCCTTCCTCCAGCTGCCACACATTTCCTTGCAAATTAATTACAAGAATTTGGTGCTAGATCAAGATAACAACTTCTACCTGATAAGTCTGAGTATTCTCATTCCTTTTTTGCTGGATAATGCATGGATACAATAGCGAGAAGTTATCAATGAATCACTTCAGGGTGTTAGGGTTAATTTTTTTTAACTGGCCGCAATATTTTTCTGTTATATTGAAGATTTTTTCCCCTTATTGAGTCAGTTTCCCTTCACCCTCTGTTACATTCAAAATGGAGAAATCAACTGTAACATAAGTATTTGGCTTTACACTACCTGAATGCCCAGGTAATTTCTGTCAAGATTTGGATTTAACTTATCAAAAATTATCATTTGAAGTTAGAAACAGTGAGGATAATTTCTTTCTGTAAATATAACAGAAATAAAGAGATGGAAGCATCAAGGAACTTTCTAAAGATGATTTAAAACTAAATCATTTTTTAACGGTTGGTTTTTCACTTTCACTGTAACAGCTTTTGGAATGTGATCTGTAAAATATCTTAAATGAGGAATATAGCACATAGTCATGATTAGCAAGGTCATGTAAAGTATTTATTAGGCTTTCATCCACCAAAATAGTTTATCAGATTTTGAGATTAATGTTACATGATTCATTATTATCAGAAAATAAATCACACTAGTGTTATAATTGTCTCACATTAAGGGGTTAAGGTCACCAAACTAGCAGTTATCCTTTGTTGGAAGTTGCATAGCTGTATACCCTCGCATGTTGAAGGAGCTTGTTAGCGTGAGTTTTAAGACGGAAAGTAGAGCAGTCATCATTTGAGAACTAATGTAGAGGGGTGCCTGATCTTGTTCCCAGATCCTACCGTGCAAATGTAGCTTACAACTATGAAAGGTACGAGACAAGGAGGTGCCGTCATTGTAGGTCACGCATATAATGATTATACAATGGAACCTGCAATATGGGGAACTGATTGGGACTGAAAAAAGCGCTCCTGAAGGTGTTCCAATGTTATGAAGAGGAACCTCCCATTCAATGAGAGAATTCTGGGAGACTTATCACATGACATTCCTTTCCAGATCATGTTACCAGTCCTCTAGCGGCCATGTACGAAACATATTACGTAACAGCACATAAGGCTCCCTGCCGAACAGCGAGTTTTAGTCAAAATGGTAAAATTCTGTTTATTTTTCGGTGCGTATGCTCGTTTTCGGTTTTTTTGTTTTATTTTACCGTTCGGAAGCCGGCTATCGAGAGTAGTTAGTACTTTGATTATTTCAAATAGATGTTGCCTGAGTTTAGTGTCTTGACTTAGATGGAAACTCCAATATCAGGTTTTCGAGAACGGACTGAAGCCTATTATTATTTTTCACTGACTTTACCGGAAAAATGATGATAGGTTCCAGTCCTTACTCGGAAACATGATTTTGAAGTATCCCTTTAAGTCAGGACGCTGAATTTAGGCTCCCTTCAGTGAAAAATGACCATGATTAAGTTACATGTTTCGTTAATCTGTTTTAGGTCGATTGATAGCCACAGGCTCAGTGGATGCGTCCATCAAGGTATGTTGTTATAAAATTAACATGAAACACATCGGTCAAACATCTGGCGTGTGCAAGGTCGGAGATCAATTTTGGCCAACGGCGCCAATTTCAAACAACTGCTGTGACGTAAAATATGCGACCAAAATTGAAACGTTCTTAGAAATATAAACAAAAGGAAAGAAAAATTGGGAAAAGGAAAACTCAAGACTTTCCTACAAAGCTTATGTAAACATTGATATCCACAGTTGGTTTACCATTTTGTTTTGAGCTTCATCATGATGACAAAAACAAAAAAAGATTTTAGATAGGTTTGTTCTTGGCCCTCAGTAAATCGAGACTCGAGAAAGAGCCGAAAAACAACGGACAGCAGTTGCAGTTGTCACGGTGATGGCCTTTTTTGCTAGTTCCCCACGGCTTTTCGTGTGCCTGCGTTTTCACTCATTTCCTTTAAAGAGAGTGCCTAGAGTGCCTAGCACTGGGCTAGAACCAGGACCTCTCAACGCGGAGTTCAGCGCACCTAGCACCATTCGTCCTCAATTCCCACTTAAATGAATCTTAATTTGACAATCTTCTATAAAGACCTTAAGATAATTAATTTCTTCCAATGTGAAAATGTAAAGCAGCTATTGAAATGAATGACTGAAAAGTGTGCAAATACAGTGTAGCACAGTTTGAATGTTGGTCGCGTTTTATCTCTGTGCTTTCTCCGGGTTATTTCTTGCAGGTGTTAGATGTCGAGAGAATGGTTGCAAAAAACACGATGCCACAAACACAGGATCAAGGAGCTGGCACCAATTTAGAAAATCATCCAGTTATCAGGACTCTTTACGACCATATGGATGTACGTCACTAACGCGCTGAGAATAAGCTTATTATTTCTATCGTAATAGGCCTTTTGCAACAAACCGTCACGTGACCGATTTTCCCTTGGCAACGCCATACTGGAGGGCAAGCCATTCAGTCTTTCCTTGACAACCAACAAAGCGCGAGTGGGCGAAGTGGATACAAAGGTAAAGTTAAAGGTCTTTTAAGGCGTTTGTTTGTCGTGATGTCACAAGAAAACAATAAGATAATATCTCTCTAGAATTTTTGCATACAACTGAAATGGTCTTGGACTGAAATCAATCAGTGAAAGCCAGGTTTCAGACTCGTGAAGTTCTAGCACGTACTCGCTTGAAGCGATATCAATGGCAGCGACCTAACCGAAAAATCTCCTTGATTACATTGTAATAATTCGACTTGATCGCTTTTTTCATGTGGAGGTTTGGTTTTAGGGTTTTCACTGGATTTTTTTAATTTAATGTATGCGAGCAGGTTAAGAACTGACAAGTTTACCTAAAGCAACTTGCAACGGTGGTCACGATGAGTAAATTTCATTGCTGTGTTCCCGGTTGCAATGCAGATAAGTGCTACGACCGTGAAAATAAGTTATTGTTTCGCAGATTTCCGCCACACTCCAAGAAAGAGCTTAGAGATGGTTACACAGTAGTTTGCTTATTAGTGAACTTCCAGGGACCACTGATAATGTCATCAGCAGAAGGATAGATAAAATACATGAGAGATACACAGTGAGCCCACTTTACTTTAAGGTAAACATTGTGGAAAGCCTACAACCATAGTTCTGTCAAAGGTATTAGATAGTGTATAAACAATATTGCTCAATGCTGTGATAAATCCAGGCTATGCCTTAGGCTATTAAAGGGCATGCAACAAGAAAAAATTTTTGTTTCACTGAATAACCTTTGGTTAGATATTGACCAATACTTTTAAGGGAGTATAGTTTCAAGAAATTTGCCAAGATGATTTTTTATTTCATTGTACAACTGCAAACATGTTTCTTGAAGACACAACAGTTCATTATTAAACATCTATATCTGTAATTGGTGAATTTTATTCAATCCATGCAAAGACTTCAATTTTTTTTCTTCCCCCTTAAAAACATTAGTGGTAATAAAATCTTCTAAGAGTGTAAATATCTGTCTTCAGTAGTATGTGTTAATGCAGCTTCTTTGTATTGAGAAAACGAAACAAAAGAAAACATCTTAATCAGAGTTCTAAGCATTACAAAACCTTGAGACAGTAATAGATTACTGCAGAATCAAGTCTTGAGGACAATGCACTTGAGCTTGTACATGCCTAACCAACTTATTGTTGTTCATTTAATTTATTTTAAGTTGATTCTGGATACAAATAAGTTGTTGTTGTAGTTGTAATAATAATACTAGCTAGTATGTACTTGAAACATGAATTATTAGGACTTTGCACATTTCAAGGTTCCTATTCAAGTAAAAATAAAAAAAGAAGGCATCCACATTATCTTTGGCAATCTGAAAAAATTCTGCATCATAATAAATTCTTTCACAGAAGAAAGTTGTCTCATTGATATAACTGAAAAAGTCATTCCATTGGTAATAGTATTCATGGTTTCTCTTCAGTGACAGCTGCTTGGCAACAGGGTTTTTGTAAATATGAGGTACTCCATCAAAATCAGTTGAGCCTTCCCTTGACAACTTTGGTTTCGAAAAGTCCAAATGGGAGGTAACCGTTCCCCCCCGCTGAGCTGTCATACACTTTCCTATCTCGTGAGCAACTAAGCCATGGTGACCAAGGGTTTATTATCACTTTGATGTTACTTTGACCTGGTTAGCAGAATATTGAACTGCAAAAAACGAAAAAAAAATTAGCTTAGTAATGCTTTTGTCCAGAAAACACTGCAATAATGTTAACTAAACTGAAAAATTCATTTTGTAAACTCTCATCTACTGAAAGCTTAATTAACTAGCATTCATCTTTCTTGGTTGCATGCACTGTATTATCTCAACCACAAATTTAAAAAACAGGCTATTGTTTAACTTAGAACGGCAAATATCTCCAACTTAATTATATACTTTACCTAAACAAAACAATATTCTTGTTAATTCTGGACAAATTTTCATTTTCAATGTTGTGAAATTTTCTTGGTATTTTGATCTCAACATTATAGCTTTATATAAGCTTAAATACAGTTCAGTTTAGGTGCTGATCACCACTTAAATATATATATTTTTTATTTTGTAGTCATTTCCTCCAGAGGATTTCCTCCACCTTAATATTAAGAAACACCCGACGACTTTATTTAAGCTTATATTTGCACACAGAAGTTAGCATATCCCAGATTTTACTTACGTTTCTTATCATGAAGGGAGCCAGGTTCAGCGAAAAACTTGTAGGCTTTCCTGGTATGTTCGCATCGCGACGCCTTCTGAGCAAAACTTTCAACTTCTGCGAAAGAAATATCAGGAAACTTGCTTGAATCTCTGGACTCCACACCTGTGAATATAAGAAAAATTATTCGAGTTCACCCTGAACAACGAGACTGCAATCAAATATGCTAGCATTTTTGTTGTGAGCGAGAAGCCTCCATCCAACAGAAACTCGGTCGTGATTCGGTCGAAAGAGCTTGGCTACCAGCAGGCGCCATATGATGCAAGGCTATTCTCACTGAAATTCAAACGAAACTATCACTCAATATTTTCATTCTAAAGGCTTAAATATCCGTGTAAGATAGCAATAAAGTCGAATGAATCACGGGGATTTTTCGGTAACGTTGCCGCCATCGCTATCACTTCAAACGAGACTGACCATGCTAAAACTTCACGAGTCTGAAACTCGGCCTCTAGTGACTGATTTCAGTCCGAGACTAGTTCAGTTGTATGTAAAAATTTCAAAGAGATATTTTCCTGTTGTTTTCTTGTGACATCATAACAAACAAACGCCTTAAAAGACCTTTAACCTTACCTTTGTATCCCCTCCGCCAACTCGCCCTTTGTTGGTTGTCAAGGAAAGACTAAATGGCTTGCCCTCCAGTATGGCGTTGCCAAGGGAAAATCGGTCACGTGACAGTTTGTTGCAAAAGGCCTTTGTGCTCGTCAGCATATTTAGCTCCGCGTCTACGTGAAACGTGAATGGCAAGAGTGACCACGTGACCTTGTTTTTCCCCGCCATTTTTTCACGTTCGCCGGTTGCGCTTCGTCGTTTCAACGGGAAAGTAACCTGTTTTGCGTTTGTCGTGTGCGGGAGATTTTCTTCACTTTTTCTCTCACCGAGTAGAAGTTAATTGGCGGAAAAAGGGAACGGGAATTGTCTCTTGTAAGTCATACAAGGGCGCCTTCAAATCTACCATGACGAGAGCTCACGCGAAGCTAAAGCCGCAAGGTTCACGCCATTTTACATGAAACGTGAAAGGGCAAGCTGACGTTTGCCGTTTCACATAAAGGAGTTGCTTAATCTCTCTTTTATCATTATCGTTAACGCGATCCTTATCTTGATTGTTATTGTTGTCATTAGAGTGCCGGATGTATTACACTACTGTTTTTATTTTGTTTCAGGAAGTTACAGCTGTTGAATTTCATCCCAGCGCTTTGGTCTTGGCATCTGGCAGTAAAGACTGCACAGTTAAACTGTTCGATATCTCCAAACCCTCCGTGAAAAAGGCATATCGTTCCCTTCAGGTAAGCTACATTCTGAACATTTCATAAACTATTCAGTAACTGATATCTGAATTGGATCTAGGAGTTTTTCATGGAGGTGAAGGGAGGAGGTCGTAAAGTTTTATTGAACGAACACTATAAGTATAGGTCTCACGGGAAGGAAGGCATAGACTCACTCCCCTCCCCTCCCCCTTTCACTCCCCTCCCCCTTTCACTCCCCTCCCCTTGAGTCCCCCTCCGCTGAGTCTACTACTGAAGCAACCTATTAACTTATACGCATTGTGCAAAAGATAGTTTTAAATTATTTGAGGTTGCTAAAAACTGAAAGTTACGATCTGTTTTTCTTTCAGGAAGCCGAGGTTGTAACATCCATGTCGTTTCATCCCACAGGAGATTTCATTCTTGTTGGCACAGAGCACCCAACCAGTGAGTTCTTTTTTCCTATTTAATCCCAGACTACAAGCAGCCCGTCCTTTTCCGTCACACGAAATCACGGAGAAGAAAATTGCTGTAAATTAGTGTACTGAATTTTTGTTAATTGTGTTATGACCGATAAGCAGTAGTCGCGTAGTGTTTTCTCATACCCAGACCCTCTGCGTTTATTACATGGTAGGATCTGGGTACGAGATTACTCGTAGTCAAATTCAAAGAGCAGTGAAAGTCTTACTGAGTGCGATTTGACCATCAAGATTAAAAAAAAAAAAATAAGTTCTTTGGCCTTCGTTTGTAGCATGTCTTGAAACATTTTATTCTGACTTAATGTAATCAAACTAATTTACAAGATGATCCTTTCCAAAAAAGAACTCTTTTCGGACACATTCGATGGCATTCTTCATAAGAATTTTTTTTTTTTTTCATATTAGAGCTGATAATGGATTCTTCTTATATCCTGTTCTTGCAGGAGTATGCTGTCATTCATCCACTCTAAACATATTAATCGTTTTGCATTTCGTTTTTTTTTTACAGTTCGTCTTTATGATACAAACACGGGGCAGTGTTTTGTACCGGCAAACCCTCGTGAATATCACACAGGATCTATTAATATGGTATGATTAATTTTATTTTTTAAAAATTTCATCACACCGGTGAGCTGTTAACAAGAACTCTTACTCTACATTTGTTACCCATCAGACACTCTTAGCCCAGGGACTGGTCATTAGTTATCGCCCAGGGGGGACGGAGGGGGGAGTAGTTAGATTTTCGTTGTGTCACGATGTCTTACTCAATCACCCTGTAAGGTTATGTGACATTCCTATGATGCCCCCCCCCTCAAAGTCATACGCAGTGAATTGACTGTAAATTTTACATAGCCCCACCCGTTTATATTCTGTTGATGACGACTGATTCCCCCTCCGCTCCCCACCAAAACCAAGGACCACAAAATCCCCCCCCCCCAGGGTAGTAAAAACAACTGGTCCTGTGCATCCAATTTCTTACAGACAAAACATAGCCTTACTTGCAACACAATTCTTAATGCTGCTTCCAACTGGAGAGAAAAAGAAATTTATTCAATTTACAGTGAATTCTGATTTCTGGGGCAGCACGAGGTTGAGAATCATCTAAATACTAGTAAACTGTAAAACAAACGATATACGTGTAATTCTAGAGTGTCCATGCCCTTGTTATTCGGAATGTAAGATTGACCCTTGAACCCCTAGAGTGACTAGCATTTCATTTCTCCTCACAATTTCACAGCTGAATCACACATTAAGGTCACGAGAATAAAGGAAATGATCACCATCTAAAAAGCTCTTGATTGTTGACTAAATTGTCCTTGTGAGCTCGTTAGGAAATGTATGGAGAACAGTGTAGAGAATATGCGTACTAATCATGATGTGAGGGTGTAAAGGGTTAACAGGGCTTCGTTCATCAATTGTAGGTGCAATATTCTGCATCAGCTAATCTTTATGCATCTTGTAGCAAGGATGGATCAATAAAGGTAGGTGGTACCAACACAGTGGTGAAAGCTTTGCGCATGTGCAATTATTGAAAATGTTTAAGGTGTTTTATAGAGAACATGTCAGTCAAACACAGGGCATGCGCGAGGGGAGTAAGTTTGACGTCTGCGCGCCAATTTACCCGCGCGAAGGAAAACATAAGAAACTCCACAACCGTCCCGGGGAAAAAAAGAGAGAGGAAATTAAAACACTCATGGCAATTTGTAAAAGGAAATCTAAGTTAGGGAAAAGAAAACCTCGCGACTCTTCCAACACAAAGCTTATTAATTACGAGTATCCTGTTGAATTACCGTTCTGTTTTGAGTTTTACCAAAACAGTTCATGACTTTTAAGACGTAGTCACTTAATGGCTTGTGTGATTCTTTGTAACTCGGAAGATGCAAAAGAGCCACGCAAGTGTGGGGCCGGTCCACCTTTTCCGGACTGGCTCGCACCCTGTCGCACACACGTCAGCTTTCATTATGGCTTTCTTTACGATTGTCTGCAGGAGGACCATGTGGGTCATATTATTATGAATATTACGTTGAAAATATTTCCTTATTTTTGTTGTCAATAACTTGACACACGATAACACATGTCTTCATTTGCTGTAGATCTGGGATGGAGTCAGCAATCGATGTATTGCAACATTTGAACAGGCACACCAGGGTGGAGAGGTTAGTTATGTACAGGCACACAAAAGTGGTGAGGTTAGTCATGTACAGGCACACCAAAGTGGAGATTTTAGTTTTGTAGAGGCACACCAGATTTGAGAGGTTAGTTATGTACAAACACACCAGGGTGGAGAGGTTAGTTTTGTCCAAACACATCGCGATGGAGAGGTTAGCTATATACAAACACACTAAGGTGGAGAGGTAAATTTTGTACAAACACACCAGGGTGGAGGGGTTGGTTTTGTACAAACACCAGGGTGGAGGGGTTAGTTTTAGACTGACACACAAGGGTGAAGAGGTTAGTTATGTCTGGCATACTAGGGTGGAGAGGGTAGTTATCTATAGGTACATCAAGGTGCACGGAGTAGTTATGTAGAGGTACACCAGGGTGGAGAGGGTAGTTATGTATAGGTACATCAAGGTGCATGGAGTAGTTATGTAGAGGTACACCAGGGTGGAGAGGGTAGTTATATATAGGTAGGTCAAGGTGCAAGTGTAGTTATGTGCAGGTACACCAGGGTCGAGGGGGTAGTTATGTGCAGGCACACAAGGATGGAGAGGGTAGTTATGTGCAGGCACACCAGAGTGAAGTTGTCAGTTACTTACAGGCAAACCAGGATGGAGACGTTAGTAGTGTAGAGGACTTTGTACGAATTACTAAGATGGTGTTTTCTGCTGCAGGTGTATTCAGTTTGTTTTTCTCAAAACGGAAAGGTAAGAAGAAAAAAATTATGGTTTCTTACTTCGTTCAATTGCACTTAAGATATTTTTTCTAACAACAAATGCTTATACGATGAATATATGAAGTTCATATATTTTGAAGTTCATATATTTTTCATCACGGGTTTATTACGAATCAACTTAACGGCCTGCTCCCAGTTGGCTTGTTAGCTCAATTGGTAGAATGCTGCGCTAGTATCGCAGAGGTCAGTGGTTCGAATCCCGTACAGGCCTGATTTTTTCAGGTCTGATTTTTCGCTATTGCATAAAAGCCGCTCTCTACTACGAGGATCGTGCATCATACGTAACAAATGCTTACTTGAAAGCTAGTGGTATAATTTCAGCTCGTGTCTGTGTAGACTGCTCCAGGCATTCAGGAATTTAAACAAAGCGCAATAAAAAATGGCGCGTTGGTAGCAGAGGAGTGGAAAAACGATGGAGGCTTTGGTCTGGTCATGTAACGAATGACTTGATCCAAGCCTCTCTCGGTTTTCGCTCTGCTGCCTTTGTCACGCTGTTCACAACTTTGCATGGATTTCGTATCGTTCCACTTGCTGAAAGCCGTGAACAGGCTAATGTTGAAAATAACAAATATTTGACAAGTCAGTACTCTTTACTCTCTTGCAGTATATTGTTTCAAGTGGAAAAGATTCTCGTGTGTATCTATGGGAACTCTCTACTGGTAATAAACTCGAAACGATTAACTTTTACTTGTTTTTAGTTTGTTTTTTATTGCGATTCTACCTTAATAATCTTTCAACCCCTGAGAGGGACTGGCTTCTAATTTCTCCTTACAGTATCGTCCTTGAATCAAATGTAAAGATTGTGAGAATAATGGAAATGATCACCAATTTACTGTAAAAAGCTCCTGATTGTTAAACAAGTTCTCCTAAGCATTACCACAGGAAATATAGAGAAAATACTGTGGAGAATATAAATACTAGTGTTAGTGTGTCAATGGTGAACTTTTACAAGGAGTACAGAATGTGCCTTTACTTCAGCATCAACAGTCAGTTATACACCGACAAAGACTGTTTTAATTCGTTCAATTTTATTTTAGGAAAGGCTCTAAGCATGTACATGGGCGCCACAATGTCGAACTACAGGACACAGATTGTTTTCAACCACACCGAGGATTTTTGTGAGTCCAGTTTGATAATGTTTGTTGTTTTTTAGGATCTATATAATAAGTACTGGAAACATTCTGTAACTGACTCCAGGCGCGATAACCGCAAGTTCAGAATTAGAAATAAGGACCTCGAAGCACTGATTAAGAGCCTTGAACTTCGTGTTGATTTCCAATGAATTATCATTATTACAATGTACCAATGCTCAAAACCGTCAAACTAAAATACAAGCGAAAATATCTGGTCTAAGCGACATTAAAGGACAGAGCCGAACAATTATTGGATGTGATAAAAACACGAACGCAGGAAACGGCAAAACAACTAGACTAGAAATAACCGACGAAATGAAGCTAAGAAAGGTAGAAACACGTGCTTACCGATTGTCCTCTCTGTACGCCTGAGTAGTTATATACGCAAGATCCAAAGACTTTGCAACGAACGCAATAAACTTCAAGAACGCAAACTTAGACGGTACACACAGACTACTAGTAAAGACGCACGAGGTTCTGAACTACGATCTGACAGAAACGTCACTAATATCTAACCTAGACAGTTACACATTCAAACAAGACAAAGAGGGAGGAGCTTATTAGATAAGAGGGGATACGAGAGAAAAGGGCTTATTAGAGAGGGCACTTACTACAAAGGGGAGATAACTAGAGAGGGGGAGTCTATAGGAGAGAGGGGAGCTTGTAAGGCAGAGGGTCTTATCGCCAGAGAGGGGTACCTACAAAAGAGGGGAGATAATTACAGAGGGGGAGCTTGTTAGAGAGAGAAAGCTTTTAAGAAAAGGGGAACTTATTATTAAGGGGGAGCTTCTTAGTGAGGGGATGCTTTTTGGAGAGGGGGCAAGAGAGAGGACTAGTTGGAGTGGGGGGGGGGGAATGATAGGAAGGTGAATATCAGAGTGTGGGCTCATTAGATAGGGGGCTTATCAGAAAGGGAACTTTATGAGAAAAGGGGCCATTAGGAGAGGAGTTCCCCAGACAGGAGGCTTTTAAGCGAGGGGGCTCGAAGAGAGGGGGCTTATGAGAGGTGGGGACTATTTAGTGTGGCTGAGAGAGAGAGCTCATTTGAGAGGGGATTCACTCAAGAAGGGCTCCTTGGAGAGGAAGGTCTTGATAGAGCGTTGCGATTTTGTTTTGCTAAATTTTCAACCTACTTAATTTTAATAGTGATTGCAGCAGACGAATCGAATAACAGTATAGCATGCTGGGACACGAGGTCGACAGAGTTGCAGAAAACTCTCAGTTCAGGTACAAATAAAATGGTTTTTTTGTTCCTGTGAAAAGTATGGTAGTAGAGGCCTCGTTTTGCGTGTCTTTGTTCATGTGTCACGCATTTAATGATAACCATCCGCAACATGGAAAACCATTTCGTTTTTTATTAAGACCACGTTATGAAACTAGTACACATAAAAAGCTCGGTCATTTCACGTGCGCCCCACATGACGTTGAAAAGACCAGCCAAGTGGAATCATCATTACGAGGGTGAAACTTAACTCTGGGACTGGGACTGAATGCGCTAATATTCCTGTGGTATACATGTCCTTTCTTTAGGTCACAACAACCATATTCGCTGCATCACCCACTCCCCCACAGGAGCAGCGTTTGTCTCGTGCAGCGATGACTTCAGAGCAAGGTTTTGGTACTGTGAGGGAGTATAAGGATTTCCTCCACCGATCGCATTGAAAGAAATAGCTTAGAATTCGTGTTCCTTAAACCGATCTTCAATGCAAATGTAAATCTATTGTCAAGCTCAGTTTCTGCTTAAATCTTTCAGAGATTCACCCTTCTCGTTCGGCTCTATTTAATCTGTAAGACTTTGAAATAAAATCTAGCGCCATTTAACGTGTTTGTTTTATTTATGATTAATATCAGAGCAATTTTTAATAGAGTGTAGAAAGTGAATCCGCGATTGCTTTGTTGTTACCTTACTCTGCACTGTGATTGGCCCCGAAACTCTCGCAAATCTCTCAACCAATCAGACACAAAAGTAAAAATATCGTCGATTTGGTCGCCCGCGTTTTCCCGCGCTTTTAGCGGCTTGGTCGGTTTTGCTTTGAAGTTTCTTAAAGTTATTTTCTTGCGACTACTTTAGTTTTGGTTTTACGACTCTCTCAATTGCTTTTAACATTGTTCTCTTTATTGTTACTATTACTATTATTACAACTATTTAAGTTGCGGTTCAGTATATGAACTTATGTCTTCAAAGTGTAGGTAACGTTTTGGCAAAATTGAGAAAACTGATTCATAATTTAGGTCGCACAATTGAAAGCCAAAATAATCATCTTGACGAAGATATCAGCTTTCCATCACAGCTATTGTTTAGATATTATTAAAAACTTTAGTATAATGAATTCCAAGAACAAAAAATTTCAATAATATTTTGGTTGTAAGACCTTATATCAGAAGAAAAGACATAGACCACAACAACATCAACTTGGGACTCTTCCAGCCAATCACAGACCTGAGAATGAACTTGTAAGGAAAATGATAGTGTGCTAGAGCAAAGTTCAATTGAGTGCCGAAAGTAATCCTGGCTGACTCTGTTTTTGCCTTACCTCGCTTTGTGATTGGTCCAGAAAACACGCACCAATCTCTCAACCAATCAGACGCTAAACTGAAAACAATTACGACTTGGTCTCACGCGTCTTCCCGCACTTTTGGATAATTGGTTGGGTTTTGGCTTGAGTTCTCTCAAAGGTATTCTCCTTTCTTCTGATTGGCCGTTGGGATTCCTTTGTTTCGGTTTTACGACACTCAATCCAAAAGCACTCTATCACCCATACCATTATTATTTTCTTACTATATTACATATTAGGTTCCAAATATGAACAGGGTCCAGTTGATCAAAGACCGATTACTACGAACCTAGGGTTCAATTTTAATCCATGTTTCCTTATTTCTCTTTGGGAACCTCTATGGGATAATTTTCCCTGTTCTTTTAAGAGCTTCCGATGATCAAATTGTAGACAAAAGTAGTTAAACTGAACTTTCTTTGAAAGGTTTCAGATCTGAAATCAAATTTCACGCTAACCCTGGGTTATTTTAACCCAGCTTTGGACAAACCGGCCAAGATGTCTTCGCTTCCGCCCTTTGCCCGCTAACTTCTTGAAGTGATTTACATGTGAATTCTTTCTACAAAACTATCAACACATTTAGCTAATGGCAATTCAGAATACACACCTATCAATCTTAAAGCGATTTTTTCTTCCATAGATCGAATTGAACGTGCAAAGCGATTCAACTCGCGCAAAAGTATTTGTATAATTAGCACCTAACATATTTATGCTAATTTAGTGTTACACCTTGCCGCAAACTTTGTAATTCTTCTCCTTGACAATGGCGTCATGATGACACCGAAACATCGGTTTTTATCGTTGGTTTTTGCTTGTCTTTGCATTTCCAAATCTTTCTTGATATAAATCGAACTGAATCACCTTATCAATTTAGAGAGAAAATTATGATAGCTGGTAAGTAGAAATGAGAATCATATCTCAGAAAAATAACAAAGTTAAAGATGTTTTGTAATCTCAAGTTTAAAGAAAACAGTGCCGTAATTTTCGCATCGTGAAAAATTCACCAAAGATTATCTGCTTTCAATTTTTCAATCGTCTGTTCGTATTTGTTCCTTCTTGGCAAACATGATACAACTTTTTTTTCACAAAGTTTCGATCCAAAATATTTCTATTTTCAGAAACGAGTGAAAAAAAATTCAATTAAAAAACTAATAAATTGTGTCTTATTCGGTGTTAATTCTAAATGTACGACACACGAAATTAGAATCAAGAAACTGAAAAAAAATTTCCTGGAAAACAGATTGCAGAAAAAATTACGACCCTGATCAATAAAATAATAACAACAGTAATAACAATAATCAAATCCCTAAAATATATTATAACATCTTCTGCGTTCTGTTTCCTCATTTCTGTTTCTTAAAGGAGAAACCTCCGACAGAAGAGAGAAGTTAATCACCAACGTTGAAACGCACGTAGTTCTTTTACAAGATATATTAATACAAAGCTACGCTATCTCCTTTATCATTCTTCCCTTGTTTCCCGAAACCATGGACCCCCCCCCCCCCACAATTTCCCGCCCCCTTCCCTGGATGGTAAATTATGCCTCATTTCTTACAAACAAACCACTACCTTACTCACAACAAAATGATTGATGCTGCTTCCAACTTCCAACTTAAGAAGAAAATAAATTTGTTTTATTTACAATAAATTTTGATTTCTGGGGTCGCGTGAGGTTGACAACGATCCTTATGTTGTAGAACTGACAATTTACATGTACTCCTATTGTCTCCTTGCTATTCGGAATTACAAAATTGACTCTTTAACCACTAAGAGGGACTAGCATTTAATTTCTCCTCACAATTTCACAGCTGAATGGCACATTAAGGTCAGAGAATAAAGGAAATGATAGATAACAAAGCTCTTGATTCGTATATGTGCACGATCCTTCGCAGTAAAGCACTATTTGAGCAATAGTGAAAATCAGACCCGAAAAAAAATTTCAGGCCTGTACGGGATTCGAACCACTGACCTCTGCGATACTAGTGCAGCGCTCTACCAATTGAGCTCAATTTCAGGTCTGATTTTCACTATTGCTCAAATAGTGCTTTACTGCGAAGGATCGTGCACATATACGTTTCATAACCGCAGTTCATACATATGTTTCATATGTTTGTTGTTGTTTGAAAGCTCTTGATTGTTGACCAAATTCTCCTTGCCAGCTCGTTAGGAAATGTATGGAGAACAGTTTAGAGAATATGCATACTATCATGATGTGAGGGTGTAAAGGGTTAGCAGGGCTTCGTTCATCAGTTGTAGGTGCAATATTCCGCATCAGCAATTTTTATGCATTAATCATCTCGCGTGAAAGAAAATTTCAAAAAACACAGGTAGAAATCTATGAAAGGAAATTCATAGTAAGGAAAATGAAAACTCGAGACTGTTCGAACATAGAGGTAATGAATTACGAGTATCCTGTTGAATTTTTTTCTATTTGGAGTTTCACCAAAAAGGTTTTGACCTTTAGAACGCTTTCACTTTCTGGCTTGCGTTGTTCTCTGTAACTCGGAAGATGTAAACGAGCCGTGCGAGTTTGGAGTCGGACGATCTTTTTTCGGACGGGCTCACGACAGCTTTCGTTATGGTTTTCCTAACGATTATCTGGGGAGGGGGGGCATATGGTTCATATAATTATGAATATTATGTCGGAAATTTGTCTTCTGTTTTGCTGTTACAACACATAATAACACGTGTCACGATTCGTTGTAACTTTGGTGGAGTCAATAACCCATGCGGTGCATCGCAAAATTTGAACAGGCACACCATAGTGGAGAGGTATTATTTCATGTTGTCTTAGTGTAGATTGCTCCAGGCATTCAGGAAGTTAAACAAAGCTCAATTAAAACGGCGGGTAAGTAGCAGAGGAGTGAAAAAACCTATTTTAACCCTTTAGATCGTAAAGTTGACAGGTTTCTTTCTCCTTACGATATCACCCTTTAAGGGCGTAGCCAGGGGAGGTCCTGGGGTGCCCATGTGCCCCCCCCCCTTGGTAGGCCTTCTTTTAAGCAAACAACCTACAACATTCAGGTGGTGAAAATGCCATGACAATATCTTGGCCTGCCCAGTATACTCTCACTGCTCATCCCAAAACTGTAACATTAAGTAAAACATGCACGGTGTGGAGGTTGACATGACAATCTGGTAAGTAGCCTCTGTGATCCCCCCCCCTTTGAAAAATCCTGGCTACGCCCCTGCCCTTGAATCAAATGTAAAGGTTATGAGAATAATGGAAATGATCACCAATCTACTGTAAGAAACTCCTGATTGTCAAACAAATTCTCCTTGTGGTTACCATAGGAAATGTACTGAGATCAGTGTGGAGAATATAGATGTTAATACAGAGGTGTAAAGGGTAAGAACAGGAGGGAGAGCGGTTTGAAATTTATTTATTTATTTATTTAGAAGATTTGCCGACAGGTAGGGACACCGCAACAGCTTTCCGCCAATCACTGCGGGCTCAGTAACCCATCCAGCCCACCCCAGGAGAGGACAACCATCACACAGTAATCTCGTGCGTGGGAAATTAACGTCTCCTACCCCTAAGCCTGCAGGAGACGGGACCTCCATTTATTCTTCCCTATCCGAGAAGACTAGAATATCTAACCGTTTCTTGATATTATAGAAAGGCAGCATATTCTTCTCAATTATTTTAAGATATTGAGTGCTAGGGCCCGTTTCTCGAAAGTCCCGGTAAATTATCGAGCCCGGTAAGTCACCCGGTAAGTCCCCGTAAACTTTTCGGGTGTTTCTCGAAACTCCCGTTAGTTTCGATCCCGTTAATTTTACCGATATCTTGCCCGGTAATTTACGGGAGGTCGTAACCTCCCGTAAAGTTATCGGAGAGTCGCAAATGTTGAAAAACCAAACAAAATGGCGGCAGAATTTTGCCTGAAGGATAAACTAGGGGAAAACAAAATACACATTTAAGGACTTTTCAATACATTCACTATCTATCAACAGAAAATTTCTGATGTTATTACTTATAACAGGATACTTAGTTTGAACTGCTGCCTAGTTTTAAAATTGTTTTAACCATTTGATTTACCATGTGCTGCAACATGAATTTCATCAAAGACTACTTTCACATCATAACTATTTAATATAATTAATATCATGATAAAAACGGAACTTAGCTTACTTGATATTTTTGGTAGGCCTGAACAAGTGCCTCGCTCATAGCTGGAGTGAATCTTGCGCTTCTCGATTTTTTCTCCGAAGACATCTATATATTTAAAAAATTTAAATAACAATAAATTGCCACCATTAAAGTCACCGTGTTATTTTAAAGTTCAGTCATAATTATAGTGAGGAAAAGAAAAGAATAGAGTTAAATAATTAACAATAACAAGCTTAGATTAGAAACATGTAATAATAATTAAAAGAAAAACATACATACCTTTACATGTAAATGCCACAAAAAACGTTTGTTGCTAAACAACAGCCCACTTGATTGGCAGACGTACACTACGCGTTTTTTTTTTTTTTCTTTTCCCGCGTAAACTGAATGAAGTTGCCCGCATGGCCGCAAACTCCACAAATACGTAAAGAAAAGCAATTCAACTGTGTTAAATGCATCGAATAGAACTTACCATAAATTTTAATACCCCTACCTTTCACATCGTCGCGTTCTAAAATAATAACGTAATCATGTCATCCCTAATCGGGAAGTATGAGAACGAATCACCAGAAATGACAAGACTCCTAGACAAGAACGAAATTGTCGATCGAAGTCTTCGAATCGAGCCAAAAAAGGCAATTGATCCTCATTTTCAAGTACTATGGCTACGCAAAATGACGATCTGGAAATATTTCGGTCTAACCCCATACTAATAAAAAACAAAGCCGAAGTCCCAAAGGAAATCTGTAGTTTTGCCTCTGCTTTTCTTTCTCCAAGAATTGAATGCATAATAAAGTATGGGGTTATACAGGAATCTCGACGATCTCTCTCAATAATTGATAATTTGCTCTCCTCTGATACAACGTTAACTTTGAAGTTAAACTTCGCGGTGTTCTTCAAAAATCATCACAGTTGCAACGACAACAATCGAACGTTGAGCCCGTCGAATACGTTATCGAATGATGAGACCGTCGAAAACTTCGCGGTGTTCTTCAGAAAGCGTTACGGCAGCAAATATGACAGCCGAATGTCGAGACTGTCGAATACGCTATAGTCCCAAGTCTTTCTCCTTCTCTCGTGCACGAGCGTGAAGCGTGCGCTGGAGATTGGTAACAACCCGCTATTTCATCGGGCCCGGTAAATACCGAGAAAATTAAAATTAACGGGTGCTTCGAGAAACACTATTTCGGGCCCGGTAGAGTTTCCCGTTAAACATCCCGATAAGTTACCGGGACTTTCGAGAAACGGGCCTCGAACTCTCGACCTCCCGCACAACAGTTCAGCGCTCTATCCATTGAGCTAACCGAGAGGCATCCTCGGAGACCCAGGGGCTCTTCATGCCCTAACTTGAAATCGACCCACAGCCGCTGGGTCTCCGAGGATGACCGAGAGGCGGTTGAAATAGAGTCCTAAAGTGTGACGTCACGTTGCCATGACAGCATTTTTTTCTGGTCTAAACAGTTTAAACTGATACTTCAAACATGGCGTCTTTATCGATATGCTCACTCGTTTCTTTCTTTTCTGGAGAGCGGAAATCGCTTGATCGCGGAGAAAACCACTTCAAATCCGACCATGTCCAAAGCTTTATTTATTCCAGGGGAGTCATCAAAGGTGAAGTCCAAGCAAGCATGAAAAATAAGGACTACAAAGTCACAGTAAGTTGCCAATTTGGGATCACAACACGTATGTTCAATTCGAAGAACTCCCAACCCCGATTTCACCTCCAATTTAATGTTTATATTGCGGAATATATATTGCAACTTACGTGTCTGTTTCGAATTATCTTTTTATCAGATTTATCTCGATGAAAACCTTGAAATAAAAAACACAGAATGCGAGTGTCCTCGCGGCGAGTTCAAGTGCAGTCACGCGGCAGCCATATTTATTTATGGCATCCATAACCTTAGCAGCACGGACCTGGAATGCCAATGGAAACGAAAGCGAAAGGCAGAAAGCGTACAGTCTGCAAGCCAGATGTTTCCAGCGCCACCGAAGAAGAAGGATTACAGCCCTTTGGCGCGCGATCCTAGCCGAGAAGATCGGATGTGGCTGTACAGCGAACTAAAGCGCTATGGCAAATTTACAGGGACCTGCTGGATCTTGAGTCCCGAACCACAACCTGCTACCCCTCTCCCGATCAAGACGATTGAGGATATCATTTACTCAGAAGGTTTCCTTATGGCATCTACGAAGGAAAAACAATTAGAGTACTTGATTGAGAATGCCAAAGTAGAGGAGAGAACCATAAATGTTGTGAGCACCCTCACGGCTGGCCAGCGAAACAGCCCTCCATGGCACCAAGCTCGTAGAGGCCGCCTGACTGCCAGTAATTTTGGCTCCGTCCTCCAGGCAAAAAGAGTTACACCGTCTCTTATCAAGCGACTACTTGGGGAATACAACTTGAGTGGAGTTAAAGCAATTGCATGGGGACAGGACAATGAGACTGAGGCCCTGAAATCCTTCACCAACATCACAAACTTTACACCTGTACAGACCGGCCTTTGGCTACACGAGTCGGGAGTTCTGGGTGCTTCCCCTGATGGACTTGTGGGAGACGACTCGGTGATTGAGTGTAAGTGCCCCTACACACATCGAAATGCGACAATCAAGGAAGCTTGTGGGTACAAAGACTTTTACTTGGAGGAGAAGGAAGGGAATTATACGCTGTCTACCACACATGTTTACTGGCATCAGTGTCAAGGCCAGATGTTCCTGACAAAGCGCAAATTCTGCTACTTTGTTGTATGGACCACAAAGGATAGTGTAGTTATCAAGATTGAACGAGATGAATCTTGGGAGCACAATATTACTATCTTGAGTGATTTTTACTTTCATCAACTATTCCCAAAGATTACCGAGGGAGAACTTTGAAAAGTGGTGCACAGATGCTGGACATAATCAGAGTGGGGGGGGGGGGGGGGAGTGGGAGCTAATGTAAATAGGCAGTAGCTAATGTTAAAAGGTATTTTTTTAAATTTCATACATTAATTTCTTAATATAACATTACATATTCTACACTCAGATAGAGACACAAGATAAAGAACCCACATTTTTCCATTTAGCATAGTAACTTAATAATAAATTACATTCTTCCTGAAAGCAAGCTTAAACAATTTTTTTTTTTGCAACCAATGGCTACTGGTAGCTGGTAACACTTATCCTGGTTACTCAACAGGGCCCAGGTACATAAAACTTATGCCACACTTAAGTAGGCTTGCATAGCAATGCAAAGGGAAGGGGTGAGAGCCAAAACAAAATCCATGCAGCACAGGTTATTTTTTCTGACTACCTCTCACCATCCCCTAAGCTAATTGAAGTGTGGCTTTAGTTTTATACACCTGGACTCAGGCTCCCAGCTTCACAGACACAAAAGTAAAACCTTTAAGCCAGCACGACTTTCACACTTGGAACTACTGGACGAAAGAATTCCATACTGGTCACATGCCCCTGACCTGGATTTAGTTGAAATGACAATTTAAGAATGTCACTGGTTTTCATTATAATCTATTTTCACAGAACACATAGTAGTTTGTATTAATGAACATAAAGGAGATGAATATCAGAAAAATGTAAAACTGACCACATCATATTTTTGACCAAAGCTATGTCAATACCATTTGATCTGTTACAGTAGGGCTTCTAGTAATACAAAAATAATATTAAAAACTCATTGTACTATAATTTAGTTGAAAAAAAGTTCTATTCAGTCAAATTCAAAGTCTTCGCAGCCATCCTTGATCAATGGATACTGCAAATTAACAAGAGCTGAGCACAGTTGGCATAGCTTGTCAGCATGGCACCTCAAAAATGCTGGGATGAAGCCAAGGATGCGAAAACTCTTAAGTCTTGCATTTGCACGCTCTACGTGGATGCGACATCGAGCTATTGATTTTGTCGCCCTTGCCTCACTCTCTGTAAACTTTCCATTGTTGAGAATTGGTGGTATGTTCACTGAAACACCTCTTGGAACTACATCGCTGATGAGAAAACCTTTGTCTGCCAGAACAAGATCACCAGCACTCAAATGTTTACAAAACCCAGACTCTTTAACCATGACCTTGTCACTGACTGAGCCAGGAAAAAGATCACTAACATAGGTTATAACTCCATTTGGGGCAACCCCTATAATGACTTTGAAAGAGTTCATTCCCCTGTAGCTGGAATATGTAGCATTCTGCTGGGACATGAGCTTAGGTGCAGCAATTTCAATGTCTGTACAATCAATCACAATGTGGCAACTGCTGTACTCAGTGAAAGAAGATGGCAAACACATCTTGTTCTTTTCTCTACATGGCACAGTTGTCATGATGTCTTTGAACAGGAGAGAATGCAGAACATGGACAAAAGTTAGTACTATGTTAGCAACAGTTGCAACACTGCATGAAAACAACTGGGCTAAATGTAGATTGGTATAATTTTGTTTCAGTTTCATCAGAGTGATAAATATCTGGTCCTCAAGTGTGATCGCCTCAACCTTCCATCCAGCATAATAGTTTATTTCACCCTTGAATCTTGAAACATATCCCACAACAATATCAAAAACATCCTTAGTGGGTAGACCTGTCTCCATCTGTATCACCTCAGGGCTCAAGCTCTTAGCAGAGTAGTGTGCACTATAGTAACTTGACACTTCCTTGTGTTTAGCAAGTTCTGTTGAAGTCATATCAAGCTCTATTGACAGCAGAGCTTCTTTGGAACTTGTCTTTTCCTCTTGTGAGCATTCAGTGGAACATGGTTCAGAGTTCTCTTTAATCTCTTCAAGCACAGATGCTACAGTTGGTAATTTCGTGGGCTCGGCAGACACTTTCCGTTTTTTCTTGGGGGTAGGTGTACTGGGAGGTGTTGGTCCTGTACCTGGCAGCAAGTCCAAACTATCAAACAGCTTGTGCCTGTTTCTGTCACTGATGGTTGGCATATTTTCTTTTCGCCCATCTTTAAAGTGACAACTGCAAAGTCGCGAATGTTTGCTGGGCTTTCTATCTCCTCTCCTATAACAGAAAAAGACAGAAGCAGTTACTATACTTGCGCTTAAAAAACCCAAAGTTTAGTTGGTCACATGCTTAACCTTGTAGTCTAAGACGTGAATGCGAAGCGAGTATTTCTCTGAGCTTGTTACTTAATACTAGTTAGTGTAAAAGCTTTGATACTCACAACTATCATATAGTTTTTTAGTAACTAAATAATCTTAGATCAAGACTGAAGACAAGGAAAGGCAAAGCCGCGAGAAAAGAAATAAGACAAGAAAGAGAAACAGCTAATCGTGAATCAGTTTGAGATAAAAAAAGAAACAGCTATTTCTAATCGATGGTACAGCATCGAAATATATATTTTTCGAAAAATACTCACCTTACAAATGATATCCACTTATCATAGAGTGTTTTATGTTTTTTCTGGTCTGGAAACGAAAAGAATCGGCAGCAGTGGCTTTCAGATGTGTGATTGCAATCTGGATGAAAACACTGGCCCATCGCAAACTTCGTCTCCGTGGCGTTTTGACTCGAATTATTGCTCACCAGGTGCTTTTGTCCGCTTATTATACTCTTCAATAGTAAGGCCAAAGGTTATCTTGATTCTCTTTATCTTATTTCTATTATTGGAGGATAAAATGCGCTATTATAGCTCTTGAAGTGTTCGAGGTCAACGACAATGTGTCACGCTAGGGACGCCATATTGGTTTGTTTAGACCACAGAATTCCGGTGCTATGGAAACGTGACGTAAGCACTTTAGGACTCTATTTCACTTTCATAAGCCGAGGCAAGAACAATGGAAATTCCTGAACAATCCCAGTTTATGCAGGCCGCACACGAACAACAAAGTAGTTAGGGCAAAACATTTATTTCAAAGTTATTTTTCAGATCCAGAAACCGGAGACATTGAAAAAAATATACTTTAAACACGAAGGCGCGCTATATAAGGAAGTCTTCCCTGGGAAGACCTAGGCTCATTTGTCACTCACTGTTGACGTGTGCGGGTCAAATTTAAATGCTGGTAGACGAACAAAAGGAGCTAATGAGATATCTATTGTTTACTTCCACCAGCATGGTGGGGTTCTGTCCTGGTGTACCGGTTCACATGGGAATTACCATTGTTCTTTCTTTGTTTAGGAGTCGTTGGTTAGCTGTTGTGTATTGTTTGGTCTTTTGTATCGGCTCTTGTGAACCGGTACACGAGGACAGAACCGCATGGTGGCATGAGGTAACGTGCGAAACACCTAATTCGGTCTCAAATTTACCGCCACAAATAAAGACAGTTTCCATTGGAGAAAGGAAAGACAAATCTGAAGAATTCTTGTATTGTGATGAAGACATAAAACAATTTTGAGGAATGCGCCCGCTGTTCACTGGTTTGGAGTAGCTGTAGCTCAAGCTGACTTGACTCTAAGAGTTCTACATTACGACGGTTGATTGACAAATGGTCCAGTGTGCCCTAAGGCTCCTTTTATAGCGCGCCTTCGTGTTTAAGCTCATCTTTAAATTTTCTAAAAAACTTGACGAAATATCTGATCACAGGAGCTCCTACTGATTAGGAAAATGATATAAAAAAGGTTGGGAAACCTCTATTTCTCAAAGTGAGTAGACTACCAGTGGTCCCTCCTTTTCAGTAAAGTCCGTCGTGCGAGTAAAAAAAAACTCAGCGAAAAAAACTTAATGTTAGCACGCGGCGGGAGATCTAAAGCTTTTTTCACTCGCGCAACAGACTTCGCCTAAAGTGGGGGCTGCTCTTAGCCTAAACGTAAGAAACCAATATCTTTATCTGCGATCCGTGGCCAAGATTCGTCTCTTTACAGTTCGAACACTTCGGTTTTGGTTTTATGACACTCTTGACATTGCTTTTGCAATAATATTATTATTATTACTATTATCATTACTCATATTACAACTATCTAAGTAGAGGTTCAAGAAATAAACCTATGTTTTCAAAGTGTGGGTAACATTTTGACAAAATTGATAAAAACTGATTGATAGTTCAAGATTCATAGTAAAAGTCAAAATCATCTCTACGAAGTGTGTTTATAACTTAGAAATCCGGTTTCCATCACAGTATTGTTTAGACATCATTAATAATTGCCGTAAAATGAATTCCAAGAGACAAAAATACTACTAAATTTTTGGTTGTAAGACCTTATATCAGATGAAAAGACATAGGTCACAACAACCACATTCTCTGTAGCACCCACTCCCCAACAGGAGCAGCGTTTGTCTCGTGCAGTGATGACTTCAGAGCGAGGTTTTGGTACTGTGAGAGAGTTAAGAGAATTCCTCCACCGATTGCATTGAAAGAAATGGCTTAGAATTCGTGTCCCTTTCAACGATCTTGAATGGAAACGTCAAGCTACACTTGATACCTCAATTTCTCCTAAAATCTTCTAGAGATTCGCCCTTCTGGGTTCTTTACTTTTCATCATGATCATTAATTGGATAAACTATTTCGGCTCTGTTTAATCTGTGAGGCTTAAAATCAAATCTATTGCCTTTTTTCGTTTTTATTTGTTTCATTTATGATCACTATCGCAGCAATTTTCATTGGAGTATCGAAAGTAAATCCGGAATTGCTTTGTTTTGCTTTACTTCCGCTTTCTGATTGGCTCAGAAAACTCGCACCAATCTCTTAACCAATCCGATACAAAAGTAAAACACATTCATGATTTGGTCGCCCGCGTTTTCCAGCGGTTTAAGCAGTTTGGTCGGTTTTGCTTTGAAGTCTCTTAAAGGTATTTTCTAGTGACTACTTCGGTTTTGGTTTTACGACACTCCATCGCTTTTAAGATTGTTATCATTATTATCATAACTATTATTACAACTTGTTAAGTTGAGGTTCAATATACGAACTTATGCCTTCAAAGTGTGGCTAACATTTTTGCAAGTTCGAGAAAATTGATTCCTACTTCAGGTCGCACGATTGGAAGCTAAAATAATCACCTCGACGGAGTGTTTTTAACCTAGAAATCCGGTTTCCATCACGGCCATGGTCTAGATATTATTACCAACTGTAGTAGAATAAACTCCAAGAACAAAAAAAAGTAATAACGTTTTGGTTGTAAGACCTTATGTCAGAAGAAAAGACATAGACAACAAGAACATCAGCTTGGGACTCTCTTCCAGCGAGTCTCAAAGCCGAGAAATAAATTTTAAGGATAATGATAATGTGATAGAGCAATGTTCAGTTGAGTGTCGAAAGTAATCCTAGCTGACTCCAGATCTGCTTTTGCCTCACTTGGCTTTGTGATTGGTCGATAAAACTCTCGCCAATCTCTGAACCAATCAGGCGCTAAACTAAAAACAATTACGACTTGGTCGCCCGCTTTTTCCCGCATTTTGGGATGATTGGTCGGCTTTTAATTTGAGTTCTCTCAAAGGTATTTTCCTTTCTTCTGATTGGCCGTTGTGATTCCTTTCTTCCAGTTTTACAACACTCAATTCAAAAGCACTCTATCGCCAAAACCATTAGTATTGTTATTATTATATTACAGTTTAGGTTCCAGAAATTAACAGGGTCCAGTTGTTCGAAGGCCGATTAGCACTAACCCAGCGTTAAATTTTAATGCAGGTTTCCCTATTTCATCATTCAAGAACCTTTCGGTGATAATTTTCCCTATTCTTTTTAGAGCATCCGATCATCAAATTGTAGACAAAAACAGTTAAACTGAACTTTCTTTTAAGCTTTCAGATCTGAAATCAAATATCACGCTAACCCAGGGTTATCTTAAACCAGCTTTGAACATTCCGGCCCAGATATCTTCGCCTGCGCCCTTCGCCCGTTCACTCCTTGAAGTGATTTACATATGAACTCTTCATAAAAAAGTATCAACACATTATGTATCTAATGGCAGTTCAGAATACACACCTATCAATCTAAGAGTGACTTCTTTGTTTTTTTCTTACGTACTACCGAGCTGGTTCTCCTTATCAATTTAAAGAGAAAATTATGGCAGCTAGAGGGTAAAATTTAGAATCATATCCTAAAAAAATAAAAAGGTTAATGATTTTTTGTAATCTCAAATTTAAAGAACAGTGCCATAATTTTCGCATCGTGGAAAATTTACTCAACATTTTCTATTTTTTGATTTTTCAATTATCTGTTCATTTTTCTTCCTCCTCGGCAAACATAATACAACTTTTGGGCGAATGACATCGCGTGCTGGACAGCTGGGTCGTGTAAAAAAAAGCACCCACAAGAGCATTGAAAAGTAAAAAGTTTTAGTGTGAAAAAATACCAGTTTTCCTTCCAGTAAACAGGAGGGGAGGGAGAGTCAAGGATCAGTCGCTACTCGGTTTCTTGTCCCCGTCACTTTCGTCCTTCGTCAGTTCTTTTTGCCTAAAACAAAACTTTTGAGTTAAGAATGATGTGTAATGCTTTTTTTTACGTTTACATAATCTCCCAGTCGTTGTCATTAGACTTGTTATAGACATAAAAGTTAGCTTCCTCACCGTATTCACTGATTTATCGATTAATTCATTCATTATTTATTTATTATATTTTCGCTCAGATTGTGGTCATTGTCCTGTCAATCTTTACACCAATGGCACAATTGTAAACATCTTGCACACTTAAGAAACTACACCGAATCTTAACCTGTTTTTGTCAACCATTTAACTCCCAAGATCTGATTTTTAATTCTCCCATCTAGTTGCTGCACCTTTTCTTGTAAATTTGTGATGAGAATTTGGTGTTAGATCATGAACAACTTGTACCTGATAGGTAATTACTTGTTTGCCGGATAATGTATGGATATTATAGGGGGAAGTTAGATGTTGATCACTTCTAGGAGTTAAAGGGTTAAGAAACCGTCAACATGTGCCGTCATAAAATAAAACTTCGTAGTTGCAGACGTTTTTCTAATTAAAGAAAAAGGCAGGCTCCTGTTTATTTTCACAAGCTTAAATGGGTTATGTCGATTACAAAAAATTACTCAAAAACAAGCTTACCTTATTTTTTTCAAGTCGAATGTCACGTTGTCTCCCATCAGCACAAACGGAGCCCATTGGGCAGGTTCGGTGAAGCCGTTGCCTCTCAACCATTTGATGGCCTGGTGAAGAGATTCACTGGCACTTTCTCCAGCAGCCAGGTGTTGGTAGAAATGACTCATAAGCTGCTCTGTTGCGTCGTCTTGTATGGCCCACGATGCCACCAACACTGAACGCGCACCAGATCCTAGGAAAGCCCGAGCTATTCCAATGACTCCCTCTTGTTTAAACGTTCCACGCCCGCTGTGACAACAGCTAAGTACGACCAGTTTAGCTCGCAGCTTCACCTTTGAAATGTCGGACATTGTCAAAAGGTAGTCTTCTTCTTGTGGAATACTTTTAGTGGTGCAATTGGGGGACAGGGCAATCTCCCCTCTCTCTGCATTACCATGGGCGGCAAGATGTATCAGGCTCACTGAATGAAGTGCGTGAAGTACCGCCTGCTTTGTTGCGTGCTCTCCTAACAATGGCTGAACACCCAGGAGTCGACCAATCATCTCAGCTTCCTTTCGTGCACACAACAATGGTGTCCATTTCAGGGTACGTCCTTTGTAAAGCACTTCACCAGCCAAAGGATCACCCACTACCAGTGCACCGGACTGACTGTGATAGTCCCCCGGACTTTCCTGAATGATCCCCAGAGTCGTCAGAGAAGGGACGATGCGGATTCTGTGGGTTTCTGAAAAATACTTTCCCGCTGTCTCATCCCGCAAGGCAGCAAAAGGGACTCGGTATGAACACTTCTCAGGCACAATGATGACTTCAGGCTCTGTGAGTAAATCTTTGACAGGAGCGATAAGCTGGTCATAACACAATTGAAGAATCGTTTCGTTGCGTTTGGTTTCGTCTCCTTCCGAGGTTGCTTGGCTCTCTTCTTGAGGAGACACGACGATATCGTCACCCAAAGATCGATCCTCGCAATTCTGGTCATGTAAAATGCCGAAACTTTTGGCACTATTTCTGAAAATATCCTCCACATCGTAAACGGATGCAGCTATAAGGGTGTCGATTTTCATTTCGGGGCTCTTTCGATGGTGAATGTCTCCATCTGCTTTTAAAACCCACAGACGAACATGCCGCTCACGATATGAAATGTACAAAACAGCGCAATTGTTCTCTTTACTCACAATGCTTTCGATCCTTGCCCGAGATGTTGAATCAGCTGAGATGTGGCCTTCAATTGAGAGTTTATACGCCATTAATTCTGCGAGGCCTCTAGCGCGTCTTAGCTCCTCCACATTAAGAGAGTCTCGCACACTTCCGGTGGCACACAGCATGCGACTGAGCAACTCGTAGGCGAAACTACCGTGCTTTTCTAAGAGACATGTTTTAAATTCATCGTTTTCTTTGAGAAAATTTCGCAACTTTTCATAAATTTCAATACTTTGACGAAGATACACCATTGCCTTCTCAAGACTTGATTCCGATATCTTTAACTGAGCGATTCCGAGAAGGCTGTGAAAGTCAGTCATATTGTCTCCAATTTCGCTGCTCATCAAGTGCGCTTTCTCAAAGTGTTTTTCCGACTCGTAGTAATTCCCAAGCGATAGGGACACGTGCCCAAGGTTTGCATAGCTTCTACCTTGTAGTGGTCTATCGCCAGTCTCGATAGAGATAGTTAGCGCTTTCTCAAGTAACTCTCTAGCCATCTGGTAGTCATGAAACAATCGTGACAGATTTGCCAGGTTTCCGTAGCAGCACACTTCCATTTCTCTGTGGCCAATTTCTATACTGATGGCGAGTGCTTTGTCAAAATGTTCCTTAGCTTTCCTATTTATATGAAGTGATAGAAACGCAGATCCAAGATTCGCAGAGTGAGTTCCTTCCCCTGCCCTGTCGCCAATTTCTGTTGCGATAGCAAGAGCTTTCTCGTAATATTCTTTAGCCTTCTGATATTCACCGAGTGAGTCAAACACATTTCCAAGGTTCCCATACCTTGTCCCTTCTCCTTTCCTGTCGCCAATTTCTGTTGCGATAGCAAGAGCTTTCTCGTGATATTCTTTAGCCTTCTGATATTCACCGAGTGAGTCAAACACAGTTCCAAGGTTCCCATACCATGTCCCTTCTCCTTGCCTGTCGCCAATTTCTGTTGCGATAGCAAGAGCTTTCTCGTAATATTCTTTAGCCTTCTGATATTCACCGAGTGATTTAAACACAGTTCCAAGGTTCCCATACCATGTCCCTTCTCCTTCCCTGTCGCCAATTTCTGTCGCGATAGCAAGAGCTTTCTCGTGATATTCTTTAGCCTTCTGATATTCACCGAGTGATTTAAACACAGTTCCAAGGTTCCCATTATATGCCCCTTCTCCTTTCCTATCGCCAATTTCTGTTGCGATAGCAAGAGCTTTCTCGTGATATTCTTTAGCCTTCTGATATTCACCGAGTGATTTAAACACAGTTCCAAGGTTCCCATTATATGTCCCTTCTCCTTTCCTATCGCCAATTTCTGTTGCGATAGCAAGAGCTTTCTCATAATATTCTTTAGCCTTGTGATATTCACCGAGTGATTTAAACACAGTTCCAAGGTTCCCATTATATGCCCCTTCTCCTTCCCTATCGCCAATTTCTGTTGCGATAGCAAGAGCTTTCTCGTAATATTCTTTAGCCTTCTGATATTCACCGAGTGATTTAAACACAGTTCCAAGGTTCCCATACCATGTCCCTTCTCCTTCCATGTCGCCAATTTCTGTTGTGATAGCAAGAGCTTTCTCGTAATATTCTTTAGCCTTCTGATATTCACCGAGTGATTCAAACACAGTTCCAAGGTTCCCATTACATGCCCCTTCTCCTTTTCTATCGCCAATTTCTGTTGCGATAGCAAGAGCTTTCTTGTAATATTCTTTAGCCTTCTGATATTCACCTAGTGATTGAAACACATTTCCAAGGTTCCCATTACATGCCCCTTCTCCTTCCCTATCGCCAATTTCTGTTGCGATAGCAAGAGCTTTCTCGTAATATTCTTTAGCCTTCTGATATTCACCGAGTGATTTAAACACAGTTCCAAGGTTCCCATTACATGCCCCTTCCCCTTCCCTATGGCCAATTTCTGTTGCGATAGCAAGAGCTTTCTCGTGATATTCTTTAGCCTTCTGATATTTACCGAGTGATTGAAACAGGACTCCTAGCCTTCCATAAGTCACTGCTTCTCCAGTTCCGTCGCCAATTGACTTTGCGATGGCAAGTGCGCCTGCAAAGAGTTCCTTGGCTTCTGCAAGCCTACTTTGTCTTTCATATTTGTCTCCCAGTTCAATCATTGTTTTTGTAGCATTGTGGAACATGGCGATAAGTTTGTTGGTGTTTCGTACTGCGTTTGTGTAACCGGAGATTGCGTAGTACGCATTGAATATTACCTCAGAGACATCCAGTCCGTTCATATCAAAGCCTAGATTGTTGAGTAAGACTAAACACTCATAACACAAATGAGCGGCTTGTGAACCACGATCAGTGTTTAGAAGATATGTGGCAACATCTAATCCTATCCTGATCTTCTGTAGGATTTCACTCGTGTTAGTCATCACGTACTCCTTTTTGTTTGACCAAATACCTTCCTGAAATGGAAAAAAAATCAACAGGTTAAAATACAGAAAACTTAAATAACTAAATTATATGATGACTGTTGGTAGCTATCTCTCTGCAAAAGTTTAGACAGTGCTCACTTTCCACGAATGCTTGTTAGTGCGTGTGCAACATTACTTTTCTCTCTTCGTTTTTCCATAGCTAATAAATTGTGCATAAACAACGCTGATTCTTGACAAATCGCGATGCAAAATTTACAAAAACATGTAACTTTTAGACCCAACCTATGGGGGGAGGGGTGCTTAGATCAATTTTTTCCGGTACGTGCTGTTCTCCCTCAGAACCGTTCTTAGTGCCCCCTCTCATAGACAATTAATTTTCTGATCCTCCACTGTTCCCCCCCCCCCCCGAAAAATGATATGATCTCCAAAATCCTCCATCTTCCTTTTGATGGCAAAACGATAAACAAACAATTTCAAATTGGTTCATATCAACACTGATTGCCCCCCCCCCCCAGCTCCCCTCCATGCCTTTTGCTGATTTTTCATTTGCGCGCAATTCAGATAAACTGTGTCAAATGCATCTCGGATTTAAAACTTCGCTTTTGGATTCATTGAGTTGAGTATTTGATATACGTCACTGAAAATTTTTGTATTATTTTTCGATCACGACATGGGCTTATTTTGGGCAGACAGCGAAACCTGTTAAATTTTTCTTTTATTTTCTGACAGAATAAAAACGTGAATTCTTTCAAGAAAAGTGAAAGTAATGGGCGGAAGCCATAGAACTATAAAGGTCGGCACACACGAGGGGACTAGTCTCTGCGACTAGTCCCTGCGACTAGTCCGTGCGACTAGTCCCGGAAACAAGTCTTTGAAGGGTTTACACGAGGGGACCGGTAGCAGGGACTAGTCCCTTAAGGCGTCCACACGGGGGCACTCAATTGCACAAGAACATAGGAAAATTAAGAGGCAAAAGATGTTTCTTAGTCTGGAGCGTTACGCGAAAACAATTAAAATTTGGTAACTTTTCATTGTAGCACTATTAAACATCAACGCAAACGAACTACACTTATTCAGTCGGATTATTCATGCTTTTACGTGTTCCGTTTTTTTTTTATTATTATTATTTTTAACAGACACAGAGTCAAATAGGGTAAAAATTCCATCAAAACGGCTCCAAGACATCTGTATATGTTTACAAAAGTAGAAATAGTTTTTTATTCTTCAGTTGTAGAAATCTAGAAGTCAGGGAAAATTCATAGAAACTGCAATGTTTACAAATACCGGAAGTCACGCATCCTACTGACCCGTGATTGGCTTATTTACCGTTTAGTCGCAGGGACTGGTCGCACAAACAGTTCACACGAAGGGAAAAACATTTGTTTCATGCGACAAGTCCCTGCGACTGGTCGCACGAATTCAAACCAGTTTGAATTCGTGCGACCAGTCGCAGGGACCAAATTTTGGTCCCTGCGACCACAGAAATGTGTAGTTCACACGAAGGGACTAGTCGCATGAAACTGGTCGCTGGGACTAGTCGCAGGGACTAGTCCCCTCGTGTGTGCCGACCTTAAGAGAAAGACGGCTCACCTTTATAAACAAACTCGTGTCTCGTTCAGTTTCCTGGTCGTTTAATTAGTGAAACCAGAAGTTGGAAACTGAAAGAAAAACGTATCCTGTCAATACTGAATGCAAATAAATATGTGTTCTTGTCCAAGGGTGAGGGGAAGAAGGCTAGATATTCGCCGAGTTCTTTTTCCCCTATGGTTGGTCATCGGTTCATTAAGAACGCCAAAGAAGCTATTATCCAGCGGCTTCTTGACCCAACAGGCTTGGCTGATAAAGGATTCGTTGCATAACCAAAACATTTCACTTTAATAAGATCCAGGAATGATTTGTTTATTTCAAGAACTGGGAAAGAAAGCTAACTGTGTTTGTAGCACATGATAAACCTACGAGGGCCGTTTATTTATTTCTCTTTTTACTATGACTGTCTTCTACCGCTTTTGCGATTCCTTTGCCGATAAAGATTATGGACTTAGTAAGGCTGCTCAATGCAAATTATTTCTTGCTCAAGAACAAGCAAGTTAATTGCGAGCGGGAAAAATGGTTCCATCTCGCCCGTTCAGTCGGCCATCAGAGCTAACATTTCGCTTCATATTACCCACGTGTTAGCTATATATCAACTAGTGTTATCACAAAATAAGGATATGACTGATCGGTAAATATAGAGTTGTTTATATATGACCGCTTCACTCTATTCTTGTAAAATCCCAAAAAAATATTGGAACACGTGCTGGATACATAATAACATTGTACTCTTAAAATTTGATTTACCTCGTGTCTCATTCGACCCTCCAACTGTTAGAGTTGATTTACAAATAGCTTATCCTTTTCAGTATCAAAACATTATCATGCCAACAAAATACGCAAACCGATCAGCGGTAAGAATGCCATCTTGATCCGACATCAAATTCTCTACACTTTTTTAAAGGAAATGTATATGATCGAGAAGAGAGGATTGCTAGTCAGATTTTGGAAGTGAAGGTTTAAGGGCTGCAAAAAATATTTTATTTTGCCTACAAATCTATGTTCGCGTCAGACTTTACAACCGAAAATCTTCCTCAATCTCTGAGTTGTTTCCTATCGAACTTTCACTCATTTAAAAAATGTTTCCATATACATTATTTTTGATTGTATAGAAAAAGAAAATAGTTTTTTGTTTTATACAGTTTAGTTATTTGTTTGTTCGTTTGTTTTTTTATAACACCGTTGAACTCCGCACGTGGCACGTGCCGAGTTTGATGCGTTGTTCGCGTGACTTCTGAAATCAAATGCAAGAAATTGAAATAAAAATTTGTAAAAGAAAGATGAAGGCAAATAGCAAGAGTCACAAGGGTGAAGAACAAAACGTTAACTTGATCGATTGAAAAAAATTACAGAGAATCTCAGTTTAATTATTTAGGCCACTTTGACGCCTCATACCACTGAAAGAACAAATCGTCAGCAGGTTTAAAAGGGTCTCAGTGGGGTGATGGTTTTTATGGCCAGCGGTTGGAATTTCGGGCATATTACGGCTAACGGATAGTAACTTTCAGTTGCGATAAACAAACAAATTTTTATGGCTAATATTTTCTATGCTTAACGGCTAATGCAAAAATTTCCAAGTTTAGTATCCTGATCGTTTATTGAATGAAACCAAAATCAAGAAATCGACGGTAAGATGGCGTTGTTAAAGTACTCTTTAAAAGGATTTTTACTTTTTGGAATAATACATTTATCCAGCGCTGTATTACCGCCTTACGTTAGCAATGGCTTGCCTAACACTCTCCAGAGGAACGATATCATTAATCACTACTTTTCTATTGATCTGGGTTACTCAGAGATCCACGGCTTTCTTCTGTGTTTTCATGGAATTGAAATAGGCTTGCGCCAGCTGTAACGAGTGCTTATGCGTCGGGGTCTATTTTTTTTTTTTTGAAATAAACTAGTGAGCAGCCTTTCTGCAAATAGTAGTTTTAGCTAAAAGCGTGTCTCCCAAAATATTTTTCTCACCTTGCCTTAAAGGTTTAAATTTTTTACAACTTCGCCTTTTCCTAGTCGTAAGTCCGGCCAAGCCTCTGTGGTCATTGGCCCACGTAATAGCCACCAACTTTGGCCTATAATTAAGTGCAGGCGTCTAGTTATGCTTGTAATATTCCCTGAATAATTCTACGAAAGTAGGACGAAACGCGTCGGAGAATAAAGAAGTTTTACGACTAATGTAAAGTGCTGCGATAATTTCCATTTATCGCGCGATATAAAAAACATGTGGCATGTCCTCTAGAGGCCACCGTAGAAAACACGTATTAATAATAACCATTATTAAAAACTAGATCATTGGATAATGCAATTCAAGACTTTTTATTGGCTTAGCCATTATGGTATATCAGCCAATATACCATAATCTACAAACATGGTAAGCGTACGTGTCAGCTTAAAATTAAAAGGGAGCTAAAAATTTAATAAAATTTAATAATTTAAGTTAACGTTTTTAATAAAACAATTATTCCACTCGCGCTGAATAGATAGATAGATGATAGAGAGTCAACGAGGCGCGTAGCGCTGAGTTGGCTATAATCTTCTCATATCCAACGTGCGCTCGTGGAAACATTGTTAATTATTATATGGCTGTGTTTCACAAGGACTGGGAGCTACCGAATTCACGAATTTGATTGGCTGAAATCAATGTTGAAAGCGGTCTAGATTTTCCCATCTAGACCGGCACCTAGACCGGTCTAGAAAAAAAAGGTACAAAGAATATAAAAAATTGGCATATAAGACACAACTATATAATAAACATCTTATTAACCAAGCTAGGTCGGTCTGTATGGGAGAATCTTGACGTCGGTCGCTGGTACAGACCTCACTGCGTTCGGCCTGTACTGGCGATCTCGGTCAAGATTCTCCCATAGAGACCTCCCGCTCGGTTGATAAGAACTAAATATATTAGGATGAAAATATCGAATCCTTCTCGACTTATGAGATTGTTTCAAATTCGATGTCTTTCACGGAGTTTCGATCCGAAATATCTCAGTTTTCAGAGACGAGAGAAAAACATTACTCAAGTTTATTTATCCTCTTACCTTACAAATATATATAAATCGTGTCTTTCTCGGTATTGGTTGACAAACGAAACTCAGAAACTTGGTCTTAAAAGACAGATTAATAGTTAACAATTATTCCACGAGTGCGCGTTGGATATGAGATGATGGATGGCCAACGAGGCGCGTAGCGCCGAGCTGGCCATACCCATCTCATATCCAACAAGCGCGAGTAGAACAGTTGTTTTATTTAAAAAAAAACGCCCCCAAGATATTAGACAAATCCTCTCACTTTATTTTGTAAGAAGAAGCCGGATGTAACAATGTACAGATATTAGATTATGGTATATTGGCTCATATACCATAATGGCTAAGCCAATAAAAAGTCCTGAATTGTATTATCCAACGATCCAGTTTTTGATAATTAACAATTATTCCACGAGCGCGCGTTGGATATGAGATGATAGATAGCCAACGAGGCGCGTAGCGCTGAGTTGGCTATAATCATCTCATATCCAACAAGCGGGTATGGAATAATTGTTTTGTTAAAAACGCCCCCAGAAATTATTATTTTGTGAGAAGAAACCGGATTTTTTAGCTCCCTTTTGATTTTAAACTGCCGCGTACGCTTACCATATTTGTAGATTATGGTATATTGGCTCATATACCATAATGGCTAAGCCAATAAAAAGTCTTGAATTGCATTATCCAATGATACAGTTTTTAACAATTATCAATATACTAGGATAAAATAAATCGAATCTTTCTCGACTATGAGATTTTTGAAATTCGAAATACTCTGTCATAATTTTTTTTTCCACAAAGCGGTTTCGATCGAATTAAAAATAAAAAAAATTGTAAATCGTGATTTTTCTGGTGGTTATTATTATGATCGTGTAAGAGACTAAAATCAAGAAACCGAAAGAAATTCCTGCAAAACAAAGACAGGAGAAAAATAACCCGAGTGAAGACAAATAATGACCCTGATCAGTAAAATAATAACAATGGTAAGAACAATAATCAAATCCCTAAAATATATCATAACATCTTCTCCGTTCTGTTTCCTCATTTCTGTTTCTTAAAAGAGAAACCTCCGACACAAGAGAGAAGTAATATCACCAACGATGAAACGTGCGTAGTTTTTTTTTTACAAGATATCATATTAGCACAAGGCTTTGCTCTCTCCTTTGTTTAACCCGGTGAAAAAACTGTGAGATGACTGTAAAAATAATCTTCATCCCTAACACCAATTTCAAAGATTCACTAGAGTACTAGCAACTAAGAAAGTTATTCAGGGAAAAACTGGCAGAGGAAACGTACGCATTTTGTAATAATGATTTCGGCATATTGTAATAATTCACTCATTTTGTAATACACGCTGCAATATCATCTTGTATTTAAGGCAAGTAACGCATTTTGTAATGATGGCTGTAGCATTTTGTAATAATCTTAGGTTTACGCAATTTGTCAACAACATCCTATAGCAAATTCTAATATGTTGCTATTGCAAAAAAATTATTATTACACAGATTGGGTATTTTCGGTTTCCCTCCTCTAAATAGTGACTTGTCAAGCATAAAGGAATAAGGCAAACACGTTTGCAATAATGGTAACAAAAATGTATACAGCAGTAAATGGCACCTAGAAAAGCGTACTGGCTGTGTACACTTTTGGCAAGATCACATTTTTGCGCGCCATATCTTCCACAAAACAACAATGTAAATGAACTTCCATGAAAATACTTGTTTTCCTTTCGAAACTAATGGAGTCAATGTCATTAAGAATATAACACTGTCGCGTGTTTTTCGCAAACAATCGTAATGAAGAATATTAGATCTCACCTCAAAAAAGGCTCAGAGTCAGATTTGTTGCATTGGTGAAGGGTGATTCTCGCTGAATTCACTTGAAGGGTCAATGGCAGCTTTGACAAACGTTTAAAAGTCTCGCTTTTTTCGGATGTTACAAAAACCAGGAACGGGGAATAGAGAATGAAGAACGAGGAATGGGGAGCGGGAATGGAGAATAAAAAACGGGGAACTAGGAACAAGGAACGAGGAACGATGAACGAAAAACTACGAACGGGGAACGACAAATGGGGAACAAGAAACGAGGAACAGGGATCGAGGAACAAGGAACGAGGAACGAGGAACGGGGAAAGACAAACGGGGAACAAAGAAAGAGGAACGAGGAACGGCAAGCGAGAGACAGGGAATCGGGGAGTCTGGTGCTCAGACTCTTTTTCTTGTCATTCGCCATTTTGAAGTGTTATACGGATTACCGCTATACTTTCGAACCTCAGATTCTCGTTCCAGATTTCCTTTTCCCCGTTCCTGATTTTCATAAAATGTACGAATTTAAAATCTCTTTCATAACGGTTGGGTTATCAACGCATCTTTGGTCTGCACAGTCAGCTACTGCTGTTGTTCGGGATGGGTAGACTTCATCTGCTCTAGCCAGTGAATGGACCGATCAATTCGAGACTTCAACAACCATCATCGGCTCCCTCGAGCAACCCATGGGCATTTGACTGTCGTCTGTATCTAGAAAGAAGGGAATTTGAACCTCGCTTGGGTAGGATCGGGAATTTGAACCGATGTGTCGAGCGGAATCCGTGTTTTCAAAATTTTTGAAGTGAAAGTTTCAAGTTAAAAAGTCTGCTTTCGTGAGCGAATGGCTAGGAAGAAACTTTTCACATCTTAGAATGATGCCTTTAAGTAAAAAAACCCAACAGTAGCCCAAAAAACTAATTCCTGACTTTGTTAATTCTATAACATACGTTGATCACTCAAAGAATCCTTGAAGAGAAAGTTATGCTTAAGTGGGGCATTTGAACACAGTTTTGGCACGTGGAGGGAACGAGAATTTGAACGAATCAATCTTTAAAAGCTCCAATATCGGGGGGTTTACCCCGGGGTGGATGTGGAAGTTTCAAATTGATCGACGCCGAATGAGTTCTTTTATAACTGCGCTAAGCGTACATAAAAGAAACAGTTACGCTAAAACCAGCTAATGTAAAGTTGCACATCCACCCTTATAAGGGGTTGTAGTTGGAAAATTGCATAGTTTTTTGTTACCCATAACCTACAGTAGGACGCCCGAGAATGGCCGATGAACACAAAGACTTTCTAAACCAGTTTTCAAAGAGTATCACTTTGAAAAAGCACCGACTTTTAGATGCTCGGTTTTCTGCTAGGACAAGTGAAAAAGGAGGCTCTTAAAAACGTCTACCGAAAAATGCGTCCCATATACTGTCGCTCCTCTCTGTGTTTTCTGATGTTTTATTGCTGAGGATAATTACAAATGCATCACTGTGGATAATCGACAGCAAAACGAAAAAACTGAGTTTGGATGAAAATATCAACCTTCCTTCACTGGCATTTTTGAAAACGTCCTATTGTGAAACGCCCTCAGTAAAATCTAATACATCGTCAGTGCATGCGAAAGAAGTGAAAATTCAAAACAAATATGGCGGCGCAAATCTTTTTTCGGTCCACGCTACTTTTGTCTTATTTTGTTAGAAGTTTGCCTGCCAGCGTGTATTTGATGTATTCAACGGCCACTGCGTATGCTGGAGACAGAAACGAAGATAAAGAAGACTATTCTCGGCAACACAAAGGCTGCTACGCATCTAAACGAAAAATCCAATTTGAACAAATCTCACTATAACGAAAAAAGTGAGAGCCCAAATGAAAGAATATCTGCCTGAAGAAAGGAAAGACTATAAACCTCCAAAGAAAATGATATGATTTAGCCAGAAGTTATGAGTAAGTACTTCAAGGTGAGCTCAAGAGGCTGTCTTGACGCCCATTAAATGATTTTCTGACCAGTAAACGTACGCGTCTATAAACATCAGATCCTAGGTGCTCGCGCGAGCACACTCAATATTGCGCGGTAGCCCTAACAAATCTTCAGCAACTGTCGATGTTATAGACTACTTTCATAAATGGCTGCCGGATTAATATTCTTTTGTTTAAATTTAAATTAGCCCTTCTGGCCTCGCTTGAGATAATGCATTCTTTTGAATTTTGTACTGGAGAACGAGGCCAGAAGGGCTAATTTAAATTTAAACAAAAGAATATTAATCCGGCCGCCATTTATGAAAGTGGTCTATAGAATCCGGATTTTTAAATGCACAAGAACGCGCGTATGAATTGCTAAACTTACGAAGGCAATTGCATTAAAATAAGTCCGGTAACCCCTTCCTTTTATTGTTCCAAGAAACATAATCAATGAATAGAATCATCAGAATAAATCCTGGTAAATTCTACGGAAGGAAAGTTTGCACCGTGAGAAAATTGGCTTTTTCTATATTTTATGAAACTCCGCCCCGTAGAATCTTTCTTAAATCTTTGTGCATTATCACTATTATTTGAGCAACAAGCTAAAAAATGAGTCTGAATACTCCTTTGGAAACGTTGCCATGGAAACCAATGGTGACGAAATGACATTTTGGACAATCAATGATTATATAATTCAACCTCGTGAAAGTGTTCAGTCTTTTTGTTGTATTCTTTTATATTTACAAACCATCAAAAAGATGGAACTCGTACTAGCCACCTTAAGTTATCAGCATCTGATTGGTTGAGAGATTGGCGTGTGTTTTCATGTCCAATCACAAAGCGAAGTAAGGAAGAAACAGAGCCAGCTAGGATTACATTCGACACTCAATTGAACATTACTCTATCAGTAACACTAGCAAAACAAAGTAATGAGCTTCAAGATAGATTCGGATAGCAAATTTCATGAGTTATAGTCGTTATTTTTTGCCGGAAGGGGGAGAGGGGGGGTTGGAGGATTTTCATGGTTTTTCCATAAATTTCAGTTGATTCTCCACTAGGGCGTTGAATAATTTGTATGACTCTTCTCTCATAGGCAGTTAATTTTCAGTCAATTTTCTATAGTCCCCCCCACAGACAATGATTTTTTACGTAGACGGAATTACCCACACTCTTAAATATGTTCGAGACTGACTACGAACTTCAATACAGTGAATGCTACACTGGTACTATTCGTCAATAAGTTACAATAGAAGGATATCAGTACTGTATCTTCTTAGATAGAGCCTTTCAATCACTTATATCCGAAAATTTCAACAATTTTGTCATGACAATAGGATGTACTGCAGTTGCTCTCCATTGTAAAAATAATGTGGGCTTGAAAATATTTGATTCTCATGCAAGGGATATTTATGGTAGAAGCCCTCCTCAAGGTACATGTGTGCTGCTTGAAGTATCATCACAGAAGAGCTTAGTACAATATTTTCAGAGTATACATAACAATGATATATTTGAGTTGAAAGGGATTAAAATTAATCAAGTTTAAAATAGTACCCTTTTTAACTCGTGAATTGCGCGTGCGCAAGATCGAGTTGTAGGTATGATGTGATGAATGGCGCTCGCTCGCTTGCTCGATTGGTCGATTCCTGTAAACTTTTTCTATTTTAGGCTTTTGAATGTATTTGATAGTTTTTGGCGAGTGATAAACAAACGAAATGGCGACCTTTGTTGCTAAGAATAGTGTTGGGGTGTAAAAGAAGCCAATGATAATCTTGAAAGAGTAAAAAAGTATACGTTTTTCATTTGTGAATTAATCAAAGTTTGCCCAATCTCCGAATACACTTTTATCTCTTGCAGCGTATATTTCATTTTTCACATCAATACTTCTATTTTCAAATGTATACATCCAGGAAAATGATTATTGTGTCCGAAAAAGAAAAAAAAGAAAACAAAGAAGGAAGTTAAGCAAAACCCACAGATTCCTTGAGAACGGCGGATTTGAATCACCTACGTCGCCACCCTGAAAATCTCACGGATCACCTTGGTATTTACCGTAAGGCTACCGATACTCCCTCGTACTTTAAAAAAACTAACTTTAGGAAACTTTATGTAAATATAAATTCTACATTTAAAACGCTGATCTTTTGGTAATTTCAACCGCGGGCTCAAACGACTCGAGTCGCTGCTCGCCGATAGTCCGATTTCGAAGTGTCGCTCACGGCCAACTGCTCGTAAAGTGACTTGTTTGAAGCTTGTTTGGTATTCCTGGAGCTGTATCAACGTTGGAAAGTGGTTCAAAAGTGGGAACTGCAGCGAAAGAAGCTCAAGCATAAGTTCAATCAATCGATATGCTGTTTCTTGAATGGTGTAACTCGCACTGTATATGCGTATGTTGTTAGTGCACTGTTAAGTTTGTAATGTATGTTTCCAGATACCTTGAATTAAGGATTTTTTTCTTAAAAATGCGTCCTGGAGTGAAGAACAGGAACTTGTAAAGATGAGGAGTGATATCACTCAAAATAAGTGAAATTATCAGTTCTCTAAACAAGGAATATATATCCACTAACAGTGAGTGATAAATACTGCCTAAAACTGAGAACAGAGTCCTTACTTTAAGGTGACTAAAGTTTCTCGTAATAGGACCTATTTTTTTTCAAAATGAGTAAGTAAAGATCTCAAAAGAGAGCACTTACTTCTCAAAGATTGTTAAATAATACATCATCCCTATGTCCTTGAGACAAGTATCTTAACTCCAGGAAGTGGTTCTTTCTATCAATATTTTGTGCATGTAACACAGGTTAGCCAGGCCATACTACAAACTCAACAACTTTTAATCTGACATAATAAACCCAAATTGTGCTTTCTTTAAAATGTTTAACATTATTTTGAACTTAAGATACATGCACAGCAGCAAGTTTTATTTTGAAGCAAGACTTAAGTTACACCTCACTTCATTTGATGTATATCAAATTAACAGCAAAGTGACATGGCTTTATACCTAACACCAATTCTTCAAGAAATGGCACAGCTACATGTTAACTTAATATGCTGAAATTTTAACAATTCAATAAAAGTCTTTATGCAGATTTACCAATACTAAAATAAACACTATATAGCGGCTTCATGACAAACACAGATTTCTCAAGGAATAGGTAAAGTAGTCTTTCCTTTGAATCATACTGAAGATTACTCTTTCTCTTTGCCAAAAATCTTGCTATAGATTTGCCTGTACCTAAATACTCGTCATAGAGGCTCTACACCTATGACATATTCTTCAAGAAATTGATACAGCAACTTTTCTTTTGAATCATATTGAAGATTAAAACAATAAGTTGACAGTCACAACAACAATCCCTTTACAAGGATGAATATCCTTGCTGGTGTATGACTATAATTCTGTCAACAAGTGGTTTATATTTAGTTTGAGATTCTTTACTCTGGTTCAGTAATTTTTTGTATAATAATCACATGATTGTAAGTAAAGATTACAAATGGTACCAGTTTACATTCCATGCTTATTCTTCTGGAAGTTATAAATTTATGATTTATTTTGACAACCACTTTGATTGTCATTTGAAATTAAAAACTCTTGTGAACTAGATGCAACAAGGATATTCCTAATGCTTTATATTTAGGGTAAACTAGGAACACTCAAAACTGTGCTCTCGTTTCATGAAGAATCACAGATATTGAGTGTGTTGAAAGAAAAATTCATGTAAAAACGTTTTTCAAATTATATTTAGTTATATTTCCTTGGGAATTTGACAATCACAATTCCACAGATATTTCTGAAATGTTGGCAAGCATTTATCATAAATCTAGTTGGAAGAAGAACCTTTCTACCTGGAATGAATACGTGCTAAAAGCAAGAATTTGAGATATTTATTCAATAGTGGAATTACCCTTAAAATGAGAATTCAAAGTCATAATTCTTAAAACAAGGAATGTAAATCTTATTTTTAATGGTGTATTCTTAAACTGAGGAACTTTCATACAAATGATGCACGATCCTCGCAGTAGATAGCGCTATTTAAGCAATAGCGAAAGTCAGACCTGAAAAAAATCAGGCCTGTACGGGACTCGAACCACTGACCTCTGCGATACTAGTGCAGCGCTCTTCCAATTGAGCTAACAAGCCAACTGGGAGCAGGCCGTTAAGTTGATTTGTAATAAACCCGTGAAGGTGATAAATGAGATACAATGAAATATATGAAGTTCATATATTTTTATCCCAGTTGGCTTGTTAGCTCAATTGGTAGAGCGCTGCACTAGTATCGCAGAGGTCAGTGGTTCGAGTCCCGTACAGGCCTGATTTTTTTCAGGTCTGACTTTCGCTATTGCTTAAATAGCGCTATCTACTGCGAGGATCGTGCATCATATGTATCTAATACCGCAGTACAAAATATATGAACTTCATATATTTCATTGTATCTCATTTATCACTTTCACGGGTTTATTACGAATCAACTTAACGGCCTGCTCCCAGTTGGCTTGTTAGCTCAATTGGTAGAGCGCTGCACTGGTATCGCAGAGGTCAGTGGTTCGAGTCCCGTACAGGCCTGATTTTTTTCAGGTTTGATTTTCGCTATTGCTGAAATAGCGCTATCTACTGCGAGGATCATGCATCATATGTATCTTATACCGCAGTACAAAATATATGAACTTCATATATTTCATTGTCTCTGTGGAACTTTCATTGGAGAGTATAAAATTCATAAAAGCAGAAATCTTGATCCTTACCTTTCAAGGAATTGAGTCTCAAAATAAGGAAAAAATCCTTGTTTTGAGTATCCACTGACTAACAATGAGAATTCCGAAAAACAAAATTTAGAGTGGTGTGAACATCCTTGTACTTGTTTTTTCATCTTTGTGCTAATAATTATCTCAGAAGTGCGAAACAGGCTTCAAGGGCAGTACTCAGTTGCAACACAGGCATAGGCATAAACATAACAAGCTAATGTGCAGGTGAGCTCAGCTGCAACATAAACACGAGAACAAGCGCTCAGTCGATATTATGTTAAATAGGGACATGGTTGGTATAAGCAGTATAGTGCTTGCTGATAGCCTGAAAGACTTTCGCTTATGTTTATCCCTACGCTTATGCCAACCAAGTCTTAACTAGACAGGATAAGCATAAAAAGAAGGAAACGTTTTGATAATCTGATGCATATATGCTTATCCTTATGTCCGTGCGTTCCATCCAGCGTATAAGCTTTTACATGCCTGTCCCTATGATTGCATCGCAAGTAAATACTGACCTCAATATTGGAACAATAGTTTTATAATAAACAAAACAGCACCCTTTTGAACTTTCATTCCACAAACCTTTACTGTAAAATCTGGAACAGTGACTGTCTTGCACCAAATCCTAATCAGGCCATATTTTCTGTCCTTGAGGCCTAATTTAGTTTCACATCATATTCCTCATAATGCTCATTTACCAGTCTAACGATTCCTACCTTAGTATGGAAATCAAACACCCATTTCTATAGACGACACAAATTACATTGGCTTATCCAATTCACGAGTTGGCTCACAGAGCATTTGATGTCAGTCATGGCTGTGAAAAAGACTTATTCATGACCGGCAATGACGAAATTACGTGATGACAGTAACAATGGGAATATGGCAGTCCCCTAAAGATAACTCCAGATGTGCGATGTTGAAAGCCCGAGTTCACGCAGCTATACTTCTAGTTCTATATGCGACGTAACGGACCCATTTATTTTTCCAAATTATTTTAGTTACGCCAAGAGCTTTTAAACTCATCTAACATTTGTCCGACAGAATAAATATGTAAATTCATTCAGGAAAAGTGAACAGGCGAAAGCCACAGATCCGTAAGAGAACGACAGCTCACCTTTTAAAACAAACGCGTGCCGCGTTCAGTTTCCTGGTCGTTTGATTAATGAAACCAGAAGTTGGAAACTGAAAGAAAAACTTATCCGGTCAATCTTAAATACAAATAAAGAAGCATTCTCGTCTAAGCGTGAGGTGAAGAAGGCTGGATATTCGCCGAGTTCCTTTTCTTAGCGTTTGTAACGATTATAATCGATATTGTGCTCTTAAAATTTGTCTTGCCTTGTGTCTTATTTAACCCTCCACCTGACAGAGTTGATTCACAAATGGCTTCTCGTTTTCAGCATCAAAACATTATTATGCGAACAGGTGCTGAGAATACACAAACTGATCAGATTAAGGATGCCATCTTGACCCAACATCAAATTCTCTACGCTGAAGAAATTTTTTGGTACCAAGGTGGAAAAATTGCAAATCAGATCTTGGAGATGAAGGTTTAAGGGTTAAAGAGTTTAAAGTTTAAGATCTATGTCAAACTTTGCAACAGAAAGTCTTCCTCAATATCTGAGATTGTTTGGATCTCTTGTATTCCTAGTCTATCACTGATTAAAACAAGTTTCCGTAGAAATTATTTTTGATTGTTTAAAAATAGAAAATAATCTTTTTTTTAAATTTTAGTGTTTTTTTTTTTCAGCTGCTTTCCATATAAACGAACCGTTCAAGTTTGTCGCGTTCAGTTCGCGTGACTTCAGAAATGCATCAAAAGCAAGAAATTGAAATAAAAATCTGTAAAGAAAAGATGAAGGCAAATAAGATGAGTCACGCGGGTGAAGAACAAAATTTTAACTTCATCGACTAAAAAAAAATTACAGAGAATCTCAGTTTGATTATTTAGACAACTTAAGCAACAAATCGTCAGCAGGTTTAAGAGGGTCTCAGTGGGGTGATGGTGTTTATGGCCAGCGGTTGGAATTTCGAGCATATTACGGCTAACGGTTAATTACTTTCGGTTGCGATGAACAAAATAATTTTTATGGCTAGTTTTTTTCTACGCTCAACGGTTAATCTTTTTTGTCGTTTTACGGCTAACGGTTCAACCCATCAAGAACCTCGTTTCAAAGATTGCTCACACGTTTAAATCCTCTACCACCGAATATAACCAAGTTTTTGTCAGAATTAAGAAAAAAAAATAATTATATTTTAACACAAAATCAAGCACACAGATTACGAGAATAACGAAAATTATTACACGACTCGGGCAGTCAGAGGGCCAATAACTAAAATCAACCGATCAAAATGCTCTATTGCCGGTCAATATTCTCTCATTATTACACGACTCGGGCAGTCAGAGGGCCAATAACTAAAATCAACCAATCAAAATGCTCTATAGCCGGTCCAATATTCTCTAAGTATTGGACCGGGCACTGTCCCGAATGGTCCCGAATGATACCGCACCTGTGTCCCTTTGAACTTCAGTCGTATAATAAATCTCTTATTAACCAAGCTTGCTCGGGACCGTACTGGAACAATATCGGCCCTCGGTCTTTTTTGTACGGACCTCGCTGCGCTCGGTCCGTACTGTCAAGACCTCAGGCCGATATTCTCCCAGGACGGCCCTCGCGCTTGGTTAATAAGATATATATATATATACTAGGATGAAAAAATCAAATCTTTCTTGACTTATGAGATTGTTTGAAATTCGGAATCTCCCGTCATAAATTTTTCATGGAGTATCGATCCGAAATATTTCAGTTTTCAGAGACCAGAGAAGAAAATTACTCCAGTTTATTTATCCTCTTACCTAACAAACACATATAAATCGTGTCTTTGTCGGTGTTACTTCTGAACTTATGACAAATAATGAAATTAAAATAATGAAACCTGATCATGTAAAAGAAATTAATAATTACCAATATGCTAGGATGAAAAAATCGAATCTTTCTCGACTATGAGATTGTTTGAAATTTGGAATCTTCTGTCATAAATTTTTCATTTTTCGATTCGGAATATTTCAGTTTTCAGAGACGAGAGAAGAAAAATATAAAAACAAAAATATATAAATCGCGACTTTTTCGGTGTTTATTTTGAACTTATGACAAACGATACTAAAATCAAGAAACTGAAAAAAAAAAAAACAAAAAAAAAACATTTCCTGCGAAACAAGCCGGATTTTTCGGATTCTCCGGATTTTTTATAGTCCCCTCCCCCAGTTGGCGAAGGCTGATCCCCCACCGTTTCCCCCCCTAAAAATTATGTGACCATCCAAAGTCCTCCACCCCCATGTCCCCCCTCCCCTTGCGAAAAATAATGACAGGTCGTTTAGATGGCAAAACGATAAATAAACAATTTCAAATTGGTTCAAATTAACACTGATTGGCCTCTCCTGATTCCTTTTACTGATGTTTCATCTGCACGAAAATCCGATAAAATGTATCAAAAGTATCTCGGATCTAGAACTTCGCTTTTCGATTCATTGAGTTGACCGTTAGATTTCTTTCACAAGATTTTTTCAACCACCACATGGGCTTATTTTGGGCAGAGAGTGAAACCTACGCAACAGAGTCATTATTTTTCCGAATTACTTTAGTTACGCCGAGAGCTGTCATTTCCTCCGTACATTTTCTGACACAACGAAAAGGTTAATTCATTCGGGAAAAGTGAAAATAATGAGCGGAAGCCATAGAACTATAAAAGAAAGACAGCTCACCTTTTAAAACAAACACGTGCGCGTTTGTATCCTGGTCGTTTGATTAGTGAAACCAGAAGTTGAAAACTGAAAGAAAAACTTATCCCATCAGTCTCGAATGTAAACATGCGTTCTTGTCCAAGTGCGAGGTGAAGAACGGAGGGTTGGATATTCGATCTGCGAGTTCTTTTTCTAAGCGTTTGTAATCATCGAGACTAAGAGGTGGTCTATAAAGAACGCCAAAGAGGTTAACATCCAGCCCTTCTTGGCCCAATAAATAATTTGTTATACAACAAAAATGTTTCACTTTCAAATAAAGAACGATTTGTTTATTATAGAAAGCCAACCGTGCACTAGCACATTAAACATTCGAGTGTCGTTTTTTTTCTTTGTTCTAATTGTCTTCTACCGCTTTTGCGACTCCATCGCCGACATTGTCAAAAAATGATAAACTTTGTAAGGTTGCTCCTCACAATTTTTTTACTTGCTCACTCAGGAACAAAGAGGGTGACCAGAGCGGGAAAAATGGTTCCATCTTGCCCGTTCAGCTAACCGATCAGAACTAACATTTCGCTTCATATTGCCTACGTGTTAGCTATATATTTAATAGTTTTAATACAAAGTAAGGATTTGATTGATCGATAAATAAAGAATTGTTTAAATATCACTGCTTCACTCTTCATAAAAAAATGCACAGAAAAGTATTGGAGCGTATGTTGTTTACATCATGATATTTTGCTCTTAAAATTTGATTTGCCTTGTGTCTTGTTTAACCCCCAAACGTCAGAGTTGATTTACAAATAGCTTCTCCTTTTCAATGTATCAAAACATTATCATGCAAACAGGCGATGAGAATACACAAACTGATCAGTGGTAAATATGCCATCTTGACCCAACATCAAATTCTCTTCACTGTTTTTTAAAGAAAATGTAGATGACCAAGAAAGGAGAATTACTTATCCGATCTTGGAGGTGAAGGTTTAAGGGTGGCAAAAACCAGTTTATTTTGTTTGCAAATCTATGTTCGCGTCAAACTTTAGAAAGAAAAATTTTCCTCAATTTCTGAGATTGTTTGGATCTCTTGTATTCCTATCACTGATTAAATCAAGTTTCCATATAATTTATTTCAGATTGTTTAGAAAAGGTAAATAATTTTTTTTCCATTTCAATGTGTATTAGCTGCTTACCTTACAAACGAACCGTTGAACTCGGCACGTGGCACGTGCCGAGTTTGATGCGTTATTCGTGTGACTCCAGAAACCAGAAGCAAGAAATTGAAATGAAACGTTAACCTGTAAAAGAAAGATGCATGCAAATAGCAAGAGTCACGCGGATATAGAGCAAAATGATAACTTGATCGATAAAAAAATTACAGAGAATCTCAGTTTAATTATTAAGACCACTGAAACAACGAATCGTCAGCAGGTTTAAGAGGGTCTCAGTGAGGTGATGGTTTTTATGGCCAGCGGTTGGAATTTCGGGCATATTGCTGCTAACGGTTAATTTCTTTCTGTTGTGATAAACGAAACATTTTTATGGCTAATTAACGGCTAATTCTTTCGTCGTTTTACTGGTAACGGTTAAACCCTCTGAGAACTTCGTTTCAAAGATTGCTTCCATGTTTGAATCCTTTATCACCAAATATAAGCAAGTTTCTGTGAGAATTCAGAAAAAAAAGACCGCCATTGAATTATTTTTTTAAGCTGCTTACCAAATGAAAAGGTAGAAGGTTCAGAGTTTAGTAACCTGACCGTTTGATGACTGAAACCAAATTCAAGAAACCGTGCCTGCAAAACAAAGATTTATGAAAATAACCAGTGTCATAACAATGTTTGAACTTGATCTTAAAACACATATGAACCATTAAACTCCCAAGAGTGATCAGGACAGAATTTCTCCTAAAAATATCAACACAAAATCAAGCAGACAGGTTAGGCGAATAAAGAAAAGTATCAAATAGGGGAGTATTAGTTGACCTAGTACCAAATTCTCCTAACTGACTTCATAACAATTATATGGCAGACAGTAAGGAGAATTAATTATGACTGAAATATTGGGACTGAAAGGGTTAATAATTACCAATGTACTAGGATGACTTCGAATCTTTGTCGACTTTTGAGATTGTTTGAAATTTGGAATCCTCTGTCATAATTTTATTCACGGAGTTTCGTTTTGAAATATTTGATTTTCAGTTTTCAGAGAAGAAAGAAGAACATTACTCAAGTTTATTTATCCTCTTACCTTACAAAAATATGTAAAGCGTGTCCTTTTTGGTGTTGGTTCTGAACTTACGACAAACGAAACTTACATAAAGACCTTGATCTGGAAAACCAGATTAATAGTTATCAATATACTAGGATGAAAAAATTGAACCTTTTTCGACTATGAGATTGTTTGAAACTCGGAATCCTCTGTCATAATTTTTTTTTCACAAAGTTTTGATCTGAAATATTTCAGATTTCAGAGACGAGAGGAAAAATATAAAAATAAAAATTATTTATATCGTGACATTTCCGGTGTTTATTCTAAACTTATGACAAACGAAACTAAAATCAGGAAACTGAAAAAAATTCCTGCAAAACAAAGACTGAAGAAAAATAACCCTAGTGAAGACAAATAACGACCCTGATCAGTAAAATAATAACAATAGTAATAACAATAATCTAATCCCTAAAATATATCATAACACCTTCCGCGTTCTGTTTCCTCATTTCTGTTTCAAAGAGGAGAAACCGTTCCGACAGAAGAGCGAAGTTATATCACCAACGATGAAACGCGTGTAGTTTCTTTAACAAGATATCATATTAGTACAAGGCTATGCTATCTCCTTTGTTTAACCCCGGGAAAAAACTTGGAGAGGACTATATAAATAATCTTCATCCCATACACCAATTTCGAAGATTCAATAGCAACTAAGAAAGAAACTAGCAGAAGAAACGTGCGCACTTTCTAATAACGATTTCGGCATTTTGTAATAACTTACGCATTTTGTGATACATATTGCAGCGTCATATTGTAGTAAAGGCGAGTAACGCATTTTGTAATAACGGCTGTAGCATTTTGTAAGAATCGTCGGTCTACGCATTTTGTAACAACATCCTATAGCAAATTGTAAGACTTTGTAAGATGATTTGTAAAGCATAAGACTTTCAAAGAATAACGCAAAATACGTTTGAAATGGTAACAAAAATGTATACAGCCGTAAATGGCACCCAAAAAAGCGCATTGACTGTATGTACACATTTGGCGAGATCGCATTTTGCGCGCCTATCTTCTTTAATTAAAACAACAATGCAAACGAACTTCCGTGCAAATATTTGTTTTCCTTTGGAATCTGATGGAGACAATATCATTAAGAATATACCCCTTCCGTGCGTTCTTCGCAAACAGTTGTAATGAAGAATATTAGATCTCACCTCAAACAGGCTCAGAATCAGATCTGTTTCATTAGTGAAGGATGATTCTCGCTGAATTTTTACTTGAATGCGTGCTGTAGATCAATCATATTAGCCGACGCACTCGACCATATCATATGGGCTGTCTGTCATGCTTTTGTTTTTCGCGATCTCTGATTTGTTCAGCCCATGAATCAACCTCGTTCCCAGGGTCTCCCATCTTCCCGCCCGGAGCGAGCGAGTGAGGGCGCAAGAAGATGAGAGACCCTGGGAACGAGGTTGCCCATGAGTCAGCTTGGGTAGAGGTACGCCCGAGGAGCACTAGTGACGAGTCTCCGAGTCGGGTGATGATCGGAAATTGTCGGTTGTTCCAATATGGTGGAGTATTCTAGTAACAACTTTTGCTATTTCACGACAGTCAAGCGATGTGATTGAACCGGATTTGAACATTATTACATACTTTACATGTGAATGATACATTGTAGAGGTTAAATCAAGGAAATTTAGCTAAAAAATTTGTATGGCTGTTCCCCTCCTTGTCGATCTCAAGTTTCTTGTTCGATTCAGAGAGTTTTAGCTCAACAGACTTAACACCGTGGCCGCAAGGACCTACGCTTGTAACGGTAAGCAAAACTCATGAATAGTATCGCCACTATAAAGCCGTTTTCATCATGCTACTGGTTAGAAAGATCCCGAGGATAAAATTTCTATTGTCTTGTACCTCTAGCCAGTTGGATTTAGTGAGGCTTAGTAAATACTACCGGCCAGAGGTACAGGTTGGATATTTAGTCGACTTTGCTCAATTTTTCAGTATGGTTTGCTTCACATTTCACGTATTTGCACTCTTACGAGCAGATCCATGCAAGAATCAAACAAAATCGCAAATCTTCGGTAAAGCTGAAAAAAATAATCTTGACTCTCTAGCATAAAGATAGCCTTAAGTATAAGTATATGAATGCCATGTAGTTTTTTTCCTTAAAATATCTGTTAATTCCTGAGAAAAACGTTGGAAGCTGTTTTCAACTTAGGCACAATTTGGCAATCCAAAACATGTGCAAACAGGGTTGAAATCGATTTTGATTCACTTGACTCACTTGTACTGTCAAAACTACAGCACTAGAAAAAGTTGTCATAGTTCCAATTTGTTGTATAACCTGTCATGGTCTAAATGCCACGATTTCATAAATAGTAGATTTATTTGAGTGTTCAAGAGAAGTAAAGAACTTACGGCTCTCCTGTGCTTCATAAAACAGTAGGTGAAAAATAGTGATAATTTTGAGCCTGTACCTTTGTTTAGAATTTTGTAAGATTAAGAATCACAATACCCAAGTTAACGATCTTTCAAGATATGTAAAGGTAAAGTTTACTTTGGGGAAATGAGTGTGGGATTTTTAAGAATTTGTTCAAAATCGTCAACAAAATACATGAAATCACACCCTGTTGTGTAAGGGTAACCATTAGCAAAAACAAAATTGTTTTTGTTTAGAAATGCTGGCAACTCAAAAAGCATAAAGAACAATGCAAATATACTGACCTCAACTTGGATATTATATTCTTGAATTTTCAAAGTGCTTCATTTTACTGTTTGTTTAATTTCATTCGTGAGGTTTATCATTAACAGAGAAGCTTGCTGCTGCAGCCACAATCAAAACCAGCTTGGTTTTCGACGAATTCTTTATAGCTCACTTTTCACATTTGTACTCTTTATACTGTTATTACAGTTTTTCCTGAAAATTCTGACAATAAAGAAAAATACACCTTGCTTGCAAAGCAATACAAAATTTGCATACCGGGCTGAGCAAGAGTTCATGACAGTGATTGGTACATAGAGTGGATAAGGTATTCCCAGTGGCTAAGATTGGGTCTTTTTGCCATATGTGTCTTTTGTTTTTGACAATTGTTGTTCCGAAGTTTTCAATCAATTCAGTTCAAAACAGAATAGAGGTCTTGATGGTTTTCATTGACAGAACTACCTTACATGATTTGCATATCGCAACAATATAATACCGGTATGATAAATTTACGAACATGGACTGCCTACTATGCTCCCAAAAGAGCAAAAATTATATTTATTAGTGATCTGAAGAGAAATCTGCTACCTCAAAGTAATGAATTATAGAAAGAGACCGCCTACTTTCTTTTCCCCCACCCTATGAACAAATTCAACTGTCATGCAAGCTCATTTGGCCTCTATGCAAATGTTTTTTAGAGATTCTAGTGTAACAAATTTCCACACAGTCTGTCAAACAACAGATAAATGATGAACAGGTTCAATGACAGAAAACTCTGAACATAAACTCTAAATAGTCAGCTCGATCAGTTTTTTGAATTAATTTTGTCACAAAGGACACCGACACATCATATCAAGGACACTAGGAACAAAGTTTAGATGTTTTCAGGAGCAGCCATTGTGATCAAACCACGACATAAAGTGACGGTGCAGATGTCATACTTACAGAGCCTGCAGAATGGAGAAAATGGAAAACAGAAAAACTTTGGACTCTTACGAACAGCTAAGAATATAATATTTGAGTTAAGGTTATTATATTTACTTTCAATTGCTGTATGCATCAGAGTCGCGTCAATTTTTATTATATCAATGTCTTGATGGTCACATGCACCTAACAGGAAGGCATGATTGTATGTCTTTCTTCACAATTTTCAAAAACTTGCCAAAAATCCAAAATTCATTTCCCCAAAGTAAACTTTATATATTTTGAAAGATCATCAACTCTAATGTTGTCTTTTGTAATCTTATGAAATTCTGAGCAAAGGCACACGTTCAAAATTATCATTGTTCTTCACCTACCATTTTATGCAACATGAGAGAGCCTTAAGCTTTTGAATTCTCTTGAATACTGGAATTAATCTAATCTTTATGAAATCATGGTGTTTAGACTATAACAAGTTGTACAACAACTTAGAACTATGGTAGCTTTTTCTAGTGCAGTTGTTTTGATACGCGAGTCAAGTGAATCATGACCTATTTTAAACCTGTTCAGTGTCACCAAATTGATCCTGGGACTGGAAACGAAATGTTTTCTCTTTTTTCAGAAATGAATAATTTTTTCAAGGAAAATCTACGCACCAATTATATACTTTCTAAAGGCTACCTGTATGCAAAAGAAAAGTGAATTTTAGTTTCTTAACTTTGCCATGCAATGTTTAATTTTTGCATGGATTGGCTCTAAATTAATCTTACACTCCTTTGAATTTCTTTTTTTCAGAATACATTTACATTTATTAATTTTTCTTTTATTTAGTCTTGTAGGTCTGTAGCTGGTAGGATCTTTAGGGGCCGAGAAAATACAACCAGCTAGAGGTACACCTTGCATATTTAGTCGACTTCACCCATTTTTTACTACAGTTTGCTTCACATTTAACTTTTCTGCACTCCAAATCAGTCTTACACTCCTTTGAATCACTTTCTTAATTATTTAAATGTTTTCAGTCTTGGACCTCTGGGTGGTAGGATCTTAGGGGACTTAGAAAATACTACCGGCTAGAGGTGCAGCTTGCATGTTTAGTCGACTTTGCACAATTTGTTGTATTGCAGTTTGCTTTGCATTCTAAAATTTACCATTCCATGTTAGTCCTACACTAAACTGGAATGATGTTTTTCAAGAATATCTTCTTGTCCCTTGGTCATGTACCTCTAGCCCATATAATCTCTGGGTGGCTTAGAAAAAAACTACAGGCTAGAGGTACATGCAGCTTGCATTTTTGGTGAATTTAACTCATTTTATTTTATTTTTGATTTATGCAAAACCTTTCTACATTCTACATTAATTTACTCTTATACAGTGTAACTGACACAATATAGCAGCGTTCGAACTTTAATTTAGTTGTACACGCAGTCTTGTAACATCAGTGTGCGACTTTTAATTTAGTTGCATGCGCATATCGCAAGCACTCACGAAAGCGCTGCAACAGCCCGCAAGCTGTATAAAGGTTACATTGTTTTCTTTTGTCATGAGTTGACGCAAGATCTTTCGACTGAAAGTGAAGTTTTAGCTGCCATGCTCAAACATTTTTAATTGCTCTAGTGATAAGCGGCACCAAGGTAAATATTTTTACGCCTTTTAGTTTATTTAATTGAGCAATTTGTATCATTCTTTCTTTAATTGCGATTTCTCGTATTGTTAAGTAAGTTAAGACTTAAAATTTATTTTAAGCGAAAGTTGCTTAGGACATCATAAGCAACTTACACCATTAATTGTAAATTGTTATTTTTCCTTTGTCTTGTGACTTTTTGAGTCGCATGAAATGTATTTTCATCTGATTATTAACACAATATCATTTGTAATTTGTTTGTACTTTTATTCTAGTTCTCACAATGTTCGTTTAACAAAGTAAGAAGTTAAATAAATTTTTACAGACATCAGTTGTGAACGTTGTGATCACTGGAGCAATATACAGCTGTGGTGTCACTCCATAGATAATTATATCTCAATGCTTTGCAGTCTTGTTCATCTGGCTAGTAGCATCTTGGATCACTCAGAAAATACTTCCAGTCAGAGGGGCTGCTTATGTATGTGAAGTAAACTTGAAATGATTGACAATATTATGTTCTAAATGAATTTAAGGTAAACAAACTTTGAATTAGTTCAATCTGTACTTTCTTTGGTTGTGGATTTATTTCAATACAAATTGAACCAGTTTTAGGTGAATTTGACTCAAAATTCATTTCAGACTTGAACATGTCAACCAGATTTACTGAAGTTTGTCATGCAATATTCTGCATAATTAAGTATGAGTGGAATTTCTCAGAATGAAATAGTCTCTATTTTCATGATATTTGTGTTTGATCAGAAGTATTGCTGACAATGCCCAACATTGATTGAAATACTAAATCAGCTATAGGTAGTTATAGTATAACATGATTTTAAGGGAATTCCACATTGTGGACATTACATTCAGGAGCTTAAATTGTCATTTGATCTCTCTCTTAAGTGCTTAGAAATATAACTTAAGGATTATTTTTGTTTGGACCTAGAAACTAATGGTCCTCCCCCACATTTTTGTGAAAAAAGAAATTACTTATGTATTTTCCTTGCGAAGATATAAATCAAAGAATGTGTGTTGTGGACATTACAAAAAAATCAACCAATAATTATTGTGATCATTTTTAATTCCATTTTCCTGTGAATTTTTAAAAGGTATAAACTTGTAAAATGGTTGAAAATGTTCCCTAAAGGTGAAAGTTTATAACTTTGTTGAAAAAATCACCCAGGCAGAATAGCTTTGTGTGTTTGCAGTAAATAAAAACATGTGTTGTGGACATTACAATTAGGGGATATGGTAAAAATAATGGTATTAACTTAATAGGTATTGTATTGGTATAACATGCAATTTTAAGGATCTTATGACAATTCCTTGCAACAAGCCGCACATTGAGCAATGGTCTCTTCTTGTTGTTCTGCCAAAGAGTAAGATAGCTGCTGTGTTAGATAGTAAACCTGAAGGATTTGTAAAGCCTTCAACTCAAAATGTGATGAACAAGATAGGAGCTGCTCTAGCAGAGTCCAACTTCAATGTGGTGGACTGGACATTTGCATGTAATATGAAAGAAGAACTCCCCCAGCAGACAAATGACTTCAATTGTTTTCCAGAATTTAGGCTTGGAATGGCATATAACCTGCACAGAAGAATCTTCCAAAGATCCCTGAGCCTGACATCACAGTAGACTAGTTCTACGCAGCAGATTACCTCACCAACTACTTATACATTGGCAGAGCACAGAGTGTAGAAAACCAGATGGTGACCTTTAGATATCTACACAGAGTAGGAGCTTTCAAATTTGACTTTCCTAGAAGAGCAGATATCAACACAAAGCCTGTCTGTTCAGTTTTCTTTGATCCTTTGACCATTGAGAGTAAAGGTCCTCTTATTACTCCCTTTCAATGCAAAAAGACATAGAAAAGATGCAAACAGCATTTTGATTGTAAAATTATCCTTGTATCAAGCTAACAGAACACCATAAATAGCTTCTGAATTGAGCTTCCCGTTTTACCACAAATTAAACTTAAAAGGTGCAAAAGTTGTGGACATTATGTAATGTCCACAACAGAAGTTTGAATATATATATTTTGAAGAAGAGATCAAGTATTCCTGAGATTTTTCTTTGACAGTTAAAAGGTACAGGTAATAGCTATAATTTCATGGCAAAATGAATGCCTTACTCCCCTTAGCAGAATTGTAATTGCAGAGTTAAAAATTGTAGGTGGAATTCTAATTTTAATCGTAAGAGCAACATAAATTTTTGAGTGGCTGATATGGAATGGGCATGGCAAGTAGTGACAAAATTTTAACAATTCCAATCATTATAGTTATCAAGCTTTCAAAATACATTAAATCTACTATTATATTCCCAAAAATAAAAATATGATTGTTTCAGTGTCTCATGTGGAATTGCCCTTAATTCACCAAATTTATATTTTCCATTTGTATTTTCAGTGATATTTAACAGCATGTATGATTGTATGAAAACCTTCTGGCAAGTTATTCTTGAAAATATAAAATGTTCTTTTACTATAGAATTTATACAATTACAAAAAATTAGACTGGGCTGTGTCTGTCTTATTTATGATATTTTTCAAGTGGAATTGCCATTTAAAAAGCAATAAAACATTCATATTTGAACAGCAACCAGAAACCCTTTACTTATTGCCTAAAATGACGTACTCCCAAAGGGTGAATCTTGACATGTGCTTTGTTTCATGAGTGGTTTCTCTCTAGACAAATCAACTTGGGAGCCGTGGGAAAACATTTCCCTCTCTTGTATCCGGTATGACTGACTGATTGCTACTAATATTCTACCATTGATTTTTTTCAGGATTCATTTCATTGGAAACTACTTTATTTTAATTTTGAAAAGAACACTCAACCTTGCTACAATGTTAAATAGAAAATGCAGTTCTTTTTACTGAGTTTACTTATTAACTTTCTTTAATGTTACATTCAGGGAATTTAGGGCAGATAAGTTGGGCATATGATCAATTTATACTGTGCCTCACTTTTTCAGCTACAGAATCAAGCTTATGAATGGCATCTTTTCTATTTACTGTTTAGTTAGTTCCATCAGAGTCCATTAAAGGCATAAAAAAGCTAGTGTCTGTTTTCATAATTTTCAACTAACAATGGAGTTGAAATATTTACACTTAAGTTTTTTTTTCTTTCTTTCAGGTTTTTTGAGAATCCATCTCCAGATGAAGTGATCAACTATGATCAGTGTGCATCTCCTAGAGTTGCCATTGAACAACATCTCAAATCCAACTCAAAGTAACCTGTAACTATTACATTCCACAGTGATGTCCACAAATTTATTTTAAAAAGGATAGAAATTGTCAGGGATGGTTGGCATTTGTGAACAAAGCTGACTTTCCTCACAAATATTTGCCATGCTTTTGGGACCACTGTGCAGACAGTCATGGCCAGGGAGTAAAAGTGTTCTATCCAATCAAGGTTAGACATTTTATTTCTTTGTCTCCAAGAAAATATAACATAGATGACCACAATATTTCCCTTAGAACTTTCTTGAAGCTTACCTTCAAATTTATTAAAGTAGCTCTTGGAGATGACTCTTAGACTGTGAGTACTTTCCTCTGATTTTCTCAAGACGAGGTAGCCTTTTATCATGTTTCAATATTGTTATACATGCTGCATGTGGTTAGCATGTCACACATTCTTTTGCATAACCGATCCACTTTTCCCCTAAAGTGGAGAATGTATCAATCCAGTTTTTTTATCCCAAAAGATAGAAAGATATATTAAAATTTAAATGGCACAATGTTCTGTCTAAGCAACAATAATTATAGTTCTGGGGAAGTAATCAGACTTTATTTCTTCCAACTACCATTTTAAAGTAATCATCAACACTAGATGGTTGAAAAAAAGAGGTGAAATTGATGTACATGTCAGCAAATCCCTGCAGGAATAGAAAGAAGTGAAAACTGTTAAATCCAAAAAATAAACAATAAAGCACAGAACTTAATAAGTGTCTCTTATGCCACAAAATACGCAAAAGAAGGTATTAATGTTAGTAACATCTGAAATACATTGATTGATAATAGTGAACCTTCCACAATTCTTCCACAGTTTTTGCTGTGTTTTGCTGGATCAGGGCTTCTAGTTCGCCTGGCAAATTCTTCAAGAGTGTTTTCCTGTCATCCCCCATAAGGCTAGTTCATTCCCAAGTCCCAGATCCTTTTCTATCTGCATTCCTTTTCTCTCAGATTAAGAATGAAACGTCACAGCTATCGTTGGTCCGTATGAGCTAGTTCACAGGTGTACTTTTTTCTTGCCAGTGATCCAAGTCTTCTTATCATACCACTCCATTGCATCTCGTACAATGTTATCTGTTAAGATATCTGAAATGCGGAACGTTTATTTCCTTTTCTTTTAGGTAGCGAGGACATTTGGAAAGCCTTACTAAAATAGTAAACACTATAATTACAATATACAAAAAATCGCGCGTCTTTTTTTCTCAACTTCGCGCGCAATAGTAATAGTAATAGTAATCAAAGTTTAATGTCTTTACGTGGGGCATGGTTACCCATATTGCCCGAGCCAGAGGCTCATGTATGAAACGCAAGACAACAACCCACCCATCCCACCCCAGGGGAGGACATCCATCACAAAGTAATCTCGTGCGTGGGAAATTAACGTCTCCTGCCCCTAATCCTGCAGGAGACGGGACCTCCATTTATTCGTCCCCATCCGAGAAGACTAGAACATCTAAACCCTTTCTTGATGTTATAGAAAGGCAGCATATTCTTCTCTAAGACCTTGAGTGTTGGTTCGGCGGGGGCTCGAATCCTCGACCTCCCGCACACCAGTCCAGCGCTCTATCCGTTGAGCTAACCGGGAGGTGGTAATCTAGTTTCTAGTCTCCCCCCTCCCCCGTAAAAGAGCTCTGTTGGAAAGCCTGGAACATTTTCCTACAAGGTAGTGACGATGTTTTCACCAAAATAATCCATTTTCTTTTCGCGCAACCTTCGCGTATTGGTTAATATGGCGCTTTTGTCAGAGTGTCTACAATTGCGTCAAAAGGTGCTAAAAGCCGAACCCAGTTCTTGACGAAAAACCCGGCAGGTACAAAAAGCAGGTCACAGGTCACAATTGTATATTATATGTTCATGTATATTATATGTTCATTTCTGACGACCGGAAATGAACACTATAATGCAACGCCTTTACTCTATCTTGTGACCTGTGACCTGCTTTTTGTACCTGCCGCGAAAAACCCCATGTTTTACACAGACGCAAACTAATTTGGAGCTTATCGAATGGATGCAAAGTAAGGTACATGGCACTTGTGCACCTTAGTAAATTGAAAACAGAATCCGGGTCTGCGACGATTGTTGACGCAAAGGCCTTCAAAGTGGTGTCCTAAGGTAGACCTTGAATGAATTCGAAAAACCGAACCGAGATTTAAAGTTTTCATGCCACGCATCGCTTCAGAACAATCCTCGAAGGGGTGGGATGAAAACAAGATGCAATGTATCTTTTGATTTAGAAAAGGTTTCATCTTAAGGATAAAAGAAAAAATTATCGCCCATATATTTTCTGTAAAGAAAGGCTCGATACTGAGCCCGAAAACTTTTTTTCCGAAAGTGTGGCGAACACGGTATAAGGTTGGGGCGAACTCGATAGGGGGCGAACGCGGTACAATTCGTCACGTTGCAACTGCGCATGTCGATTCGATTTTTCTGGCGATGGGGTCTTTGACAAACGTTTAAAACTTCTATTTTTGTTGGGTGACCCAAAAACCAGGTACGAAGAACGGGTTACAGAGGAACGCATCCTCGGAGACCCAGGGGCAGTGAGTCGATTTCAAGTTAAGGGCAGAAGAGCCCCTGGGGACATTGTCTTACAAGACTAGTTCCAAACGGTCGCAGTCGTTCTGGCATCTGATTGGTGCCAGAAAATCTTTGTGTTTTTCTGCCCAATCAGAGTGAAGTGTCGTTTGGAGTCCTTTCGTGTGTTTTAACATGCACATATACAACAAGCTCTGTTGCTCGCTGTTTGTCTCGGCCGTACGACGAAGCTTTGCGCGAGGGGAAAAGTTTCAGTCTCAGCTCACAATGTAAGAGAAATCGATCAGATTGTCTGCGAAATCTTACCGGAAATTATACTGAATATTTTCGCAGGTATCACAAGAGAACGAGTTTAAAAGTTTGCGAGGTTCGTTTTAAAACATAATGGTTGCAGACATTGATATGTCGCATTAAACGTTAGACGAGATGTAAGCTTAAATATTTTTAGATTTTTTGTACAATTTGTTGTGACTGAAACTTTTCCAAGCCCGTGAAGTTATTTCGTCGCACGGGCCACGCAGGTATGTCAAGCAACTGGCGCTTACGTAGCTTTCTGTGCGCGCCAAATTCTAATCGTTGCTTTGTAGTAAATTCTTTACAATATGGCCAAACTTGCAGAGAACGTTAAGTACGTGGACGACCTCCAGCAAGCGCTTAAAGAAAGCTTAGCTGTGTTGCCGGTTAGCTAATTAAAATCTGAACAAAAACTAATCATCGAGAACATCGTGGAAAGGAGATATGTTTTCGGACAGTTACCGAAGGGGTTTGAAGAACGTTAATCTTTCAACTGCTGCGTTGAGTGTTCAAATTCTTGAGCTCGAAAGGCCACGGATCCTATCCTAGTCCCTTGGTCATTGTCACTTCACCTCTTTTGTCGATAGTTGAAGACCAAGTTAATTACCTTTGATCATTGGGAATCGATGCTGCTTTCATTGGGGAAAACAAAACCAAAGAAAAAGAAATATTGGATGGAAAGGGCGAGCTTGCCTTATTGCAAATGTCAGCTTAGTACAGGGTTATCTACCCACATCTAATAAACAAAAGTTTCCACGTTCAGCTTTTCTTTTTAATTTTTCAAGCGAAGATTAGATTAGATTTTGGCCGGGCGTGCACAAAAAAATGCGTAAGCGCCAGTTGTTCGACATACCTGCGTGGCCCGTGCGACGAAATAGCTTCACGGGATTGGAAAAGTTTCAGTGACAGCAAATTGTAGAAAAAAATCTTGAAAGATTTAGGCTTACATCTCATCCAACGTTTAAAGCGACATATCAATGCTTTCAACCATTGTGTTTTATACGAACCTCCCAAACTTTTAAACTCGTTCTCTTGTGATACCTGCGAAAGTGTTTAGTATAATTTCCGGTAAGATTTCGCAGACAATCTGATCGATTTCTCTTACATTGTGTGCTGAGACTGAAACTTTTCCCCTCGCGCAAAGCTTCGTCGCACGGCCGAGACAAACATAGCGAGCAACAGGCTTGTTCAATATGTGCATGTTAAAACACACGAAAGGACTCCAAACGACACTTCCCTCTGATTGGGCAGAAAAACACAAAGATTTTCTGGCACCCATCAGATGCCAGAACGACTGCGACCGTTTGGAACTAGTCTTGTAAGACAATGTCCCCAGGGGCTCTTCATGCCCTAACTTGAAATCGCCTAACTGCCCCTGGGTCTCCGAGGATGAGAGGAACGGTGAATGAAGAACCAGGAACGAGGAAACGGGAACGAGGAACAGAAGAGGAGGAAGAGGGAACTGGGAACGGATATTAATGAACGGGGAACTAGGAACAGGGAACGATAATCGGAGAATCGGGTAGTCTGTTGCTCAGACCCTTTTTTTCCGTGTGGTCGTCCGTCATTTTAAAGTGTCATACGGATTACCGCTGTACTTTTGAACCCTATTTTCTTGTTCCAGGTTTCCTGTTCCCTGTTACCTGTTCCCCGTTCCCTGTTTTCTGTTTCCTGTTCCCTGTTCCCCGTTCCCTGTTACCCGTTCCCCGTTCCCTGTTCCCTGTTAGCCGTTCCTTATTTCCCGTTCTCTATTTTTATAATCTATACGAATGTAAAATCTCTTTCATAGCGGTTAGATTAATCAACACATCTTTAGTTTTCGCAGTCAGCTTCTGCTGTTCTTCGGGATGAACTGGCCAGTTAATGGGCTAATCAATTCGAAGCTTAAATAACCATTCTCTCCCTTCCCCTCCCCCAGAGCAACCCCGTGGCATTTTACAATCGTCTGTATCCAGAAAGAAGGGAATTTAACCTTGCCTAGGTAGGAAGTGTTGAGCGTAATCCACGTGTTTTTAAACTTTTTATAGTGGAGGTGTTTCATGTTAAAGAGTCTGCTTTCGTGAGCGAACATCCTCGGAGACCCAGGGGCTGAGTCGATTTCAAGTTGGGGCATGAAGAGCCCCTGGGGACATTGTCTTACCAGACTAGTTCCAAACGGTCGCAGTCGTTCTGCCATCTGATTGCCAGAAAATCTTAGTGTTTTTCTGCCCAATCAGAGTGAAGTGTGCTTAAGAGTCCTTTCGTGTGTTTTAACACGGACATTTACTAGTAGCTCTGTTGCTCGCTATGCTTGTTTGGATTGTGCGACGGAGATTTGCTTGAGGTGAAAAGTTTCAGTCTCAGCCCACAATGTAAGAGAAATCGATCAGATTGTCCGCGAAAATCTTACCGGAAATTATACTGAATACTTTCACAGGTATGACAAGGGAACGTGTTTTAAAGTTTGCGAGGTTTGTTTACAAGACGATGGTTGCAGTCATTGATATGTCGCTTTCGACGTTAAACGAGATTTAAACGTAAATCTTTCTATATTTTTTGCATAATTTTCTGTGACTGGAACTTTGCCAATCCCGTGAAGTTATTTCGTCGCAGGGGCCACGCAGGTATGTCGAGCAACTGGTACTTGCGCAACTTTCTGTGCGTGCCAAAATCTAATCTCATCTTCGCTTAAAATAAAGAAAAGCTAAGCGTGGAAACTTTTGCTTATTAGATGTGGGTAGATGACCCTGTACTACTACGCTGACATTTGCAGTAAAGCAAACCCGCCCTTTCCATCCATTATTTCTTGGTCTTTGGTTTTGTTTTTCCCATTGAAAGCAGCATCGGATCGATTCTCAATTATCACTGAAGGGACTAGTGGAGAATCCGTGGCCTTCCTAGCTCAAGAATTTCAACTCTCTAGGCAGCAGTTGAAAGATTAAACTCTTTCCAAACCCCTTCCGTAACTGCCCGAAAAAATCTCTCCTTCCCACGATGTTCTCGTTAATAAGTTTTTGTTCAGATTTTAATTAGCTAACTGGAAACACAGCTAAGCTTTCTCTTAGCGCCTGCTGGAGGTCGTCAACGAACTTAACGTTCTCTGCAACCTTAGCCGTATTGTGAACGAGTTTACTACAAAGCGAAGATTAGATTTTGGCGCGCACAGAAAGCAGAAAGCTACGTGGGCGAAAGCGTAAAAGTTGCTCAACATACCTGCGTGGCCCGTGGGACGAAATAACTTCACGGGATTTGCAAAGTTTCAGTCACAGAAAATTATGCAAAAAATATAGAAAGATTTAAGTTTAAATTTCGTTTAACGTTTAAAGCGACATATCAATGACTGCAACCATCGTCTTGTATACAAACCTCGCACACTTTAAAACACGTTCTCTAGTGATACCTGCGAAAGTATTCAGTACAATTCCCGGTAAGATTTTCTCGGACAATCTGATCGATTTCTCTTACATTGTGTGCTGAGACTGAAACTTTTCACCTCAAGCAAATCTCCGTCGCACGATTCAGACAAACATAGCGAGCAGCTGAGCTACTAGTATATGTCCGTGTTAAAACACACGAAAGGACTCTAAAGCACACTTCACTCTGATTGGGCAGAAAAACACAAAGATTTTCTGGTACCAATCAGATGGCAGAACGACTGCGACCGTTTGGAACTAGTCTTGTAAGACAATGTCCCCAGGGGCTCTTCCTGCCCTAACTTGAAATCGACCCACAGCCCCTGGGTCTCCGAGGATGGTGAGCGAATGGTTTGGAAGAAACTTTTCACATCGTAGAATGTTTATGAGCGAAAAGCCGAGCAGGAGCAGCAAAAACTAAAATGCGACTGTGCTAAATTCTACAACATACGTTGATCACTCAAGGAATCCCTGAACAGAAAGTTATGCTTATGTCGGGCTTTTGAACGCAATTTTGGCCCGGGGGAGGTGGAATTTGACCGAGCCAATCTTCAAAAGCTCAAATACTGGGAGGTCTGGGAGGGTTGCCCCAGAACGGATGTAGAAGTTTCGAATTGATCGACGCCAAATGAGTTCTTTTATAGCTGCGTTAAGCGTACATAAAAGAAACACTTACGCTAAAACCAGCTAATGAAACACACCAACGAGGCGTTGTAGTTTGAAATAGCATAGTTTTTGTTGCTTTTTTTGGCCTATAATCTACAAAAGGACGCTCAAGAATGGTTATGAATACGAAGCTTTCGAAAACAGTTTTAAAAGTGTACAGGAGCCCATCAACATTGTTGATGATGGGCTCCTGAAGTGTATCGTTTTGAAAAAGCACCGGCTTTTACTCCGTCTTCTGCGAGGACAATTGAAAAAGGAGGTTCTCGAAAACGTCGACCGAAAAATGCGTCTCATACTCGCTCCCCTCTGTGTTTTCCAGTGTTTTGTTACTGTGGCTAATCGCAAATGCATCGATGTGGACAATCGACAGCAAAACGAAAACACTGAGTTTGGGTGAAAATATTAACCTCCCTTCACTGACATTTTTGAAAACGCCCTAGTGTGGTGGTGGCCCGCGAGCAGCCGGCAGCTATCTCTGGTTCTTTTTAACATCTATTAGGTATCTGAAAAGTGGAAAGCTGTCGGGAGTTTCGTGTAAGTTTTGCAACTAGTAGCTTCATTCCAGCTCGGATCGAAATCCGCCAATCACAAAATTCATGTTGACCTCGTAACCTTTGGAGTTCAACTTCCAGAGGTAACCAATCAGAGTACAAGGAGTTTGATCCCTTAGTGAAATCTGATACATCGTCAGTGCAGCTATAAAATTGGCGCCCGAGCAATTGCACGTTGCGAAATTGTGAATTACAGTGTCGCTCTGAAGGTTGTCGTTTATCGAAGAGTGTGGTTTAGCAGAGGGTGAATCTTTGTCCGAATCATGACAAAATTACGTAAATCTTCTCGCGGTGTTTCAGCAGAGAAGAAAGCTGGTACAATGAAATCTGGTGTTGCAGTCGACAAGAAGAAAAGGAAGGTTAAGAGAAGGGAAAGTTATTCGCTGTACATCTACAAAGTGTTGAAGCAAGTTCATCCTGATACTGGAATCACAACCAAAGCCATGGGCATCATGAACTCCTTCGTTAGCGACATCTTCGAGCGCATAGCTATGGAGGCATCTCGCTTGACAAAGTACGCCAAGAAGTCGACAATGAGCTCTCGCGAAATCCAAACTGCTGTACGCCTACTTTTGCCAGGTGAACTTGCGAAGCACGCTGTCAGCGAAGGTACGAAGGCTGTTACCAAATACACAAGCAGCAAATGAATGATAAGTACGATATTTTCGGTAAAAGCAAGAGACTTTTTAAAGGCACTATAACTTTGGTGTAACTCCCTGATCAACCAGTTTACAAATGTTGTTGTTTACTTTGTTGTTTTCAAACTATACTGAAACAACTTTGTGTGAATATGGCACTTCTCATTGTAATTTTGTGAATATCGGTTGAAATAACCTGCCTTTCATCAACGGACGATGTCGACTTTAGATTAGCTCCTGTATGTCATGTTATCTTTGCTTTGACTTATATTAAAAGAGAAAGGTGTTTCAGTCGGAAAATTTTCTCTTAACGTGTCTCTAACTTGTGACATGAATGCCTTGCAACGCTCACTGTGTTCCAGAGTTTGGGACAATGTTACGAAAGGTGCACAAATTGCTTAAGCCGACGCTCTGCAAATATGTTTGTTTACAGTGTTATTTGCTGCGAAGCAGAAACGGGAAGCGAGGATTTCCTGCCTTCCTCCCGAAACAGCCTTCTTGAAAATCGAAAAGTAAAACCCGATTTTCTTTTATATACTTTTTCAGATCCATGTATAGTTTTTAGATCACCTCGCAAATAATATAGGACGCGAAGGCAACGGGCGAGCGATCCTCTCCCGAGGTCGTCCCGCGTGGTATTTCCTCGGGTGGGAATAAAGCTGAGAACTGAGACCCGTTCAAGACTTATACGTGGTATTTCATACATTTTGCTGATCCTTACAAACAAACGAAAAATTCGGGGAAATTTTGGATAACGGCCGAAACATTGTGCAGTTTCACTGCCGCTTTACGACTCGTTTCATTAGCGTTGCAACTTCTTACAATAGGCCTGTAGCCACTGAAATGAAAGGAAAGTGGTTTGAAAGTCTTCGCTTTATATTTTTCCCCCTTAACCGTTAAAATCGTAAGCTTGACAGGCTTCTAATTTCTCCATACAGCATCACCTTTGAATCAAATGTAAAGGTTGTGATAATAATAGCAATGATCAGCAATCTACAGTAAGAAGCCGCTGATTTTCAAACAAATTCTCATTAAAAGTAAGGAACGGGAAGATCGAGGTGGGGTGGGCTGAAGGTTCACTTCAACTAAACGGGCGAGAACAATAGAATTCCTGAACATTCTACGAATAACTGAATAGTGACGGTAATAAATTTATTTCAAACACATTTTCCGAGGCAGATAATGCTAATCAACGGAGAAATCGCTATCTGGCGGATAATTAACAGCAAAATGTATAGCGTTATCCATCCATACATATAACTTTATTTAAACTCGGATTTAGAATAGCTCAAGAGAGCTATTATCTCCGAGTATAACACCCACCCACCCCACCCCACCCCAGGGGAGGACATCCACCCCACAGTAATCTCGTGGGTGGGAAATTAATGTCTCCTTCCCCTAACCCTGCAGGAGACGGGGCTTACGGTTTATTCGTCCTTATCCGAGAAGACTAGAATATCTATCCATTTCTTGATATTATAGAAAGGTAGCAAATTCTCCTCAGTTATTTTAAGACCATGAGTATTGGTCCGGCCGGGGCACGAGCCCTCGACCTCCCGCACAACACAATCCGGCGGAGAGATTTTGTCAAGTGGATTACGTCATAACGTTAAACAACCAGAATCCGGAGAAATTAATTGAAAGAAATATATTTCTAAGTTACATTTTAGTTTTCTAAAATCTTGACGAAAAATCTGATGACAACAGCTCATACTGGTTATAAAAATGATACAAAAAAAACTTGGGAAACCTCTCTTTCCCAAAGTGAGAAGACTCCGAGCAGTCCCGCCTTTTTAGTTACGTCCGTCGCGCTAGTCAAAAAACCTCAGTGGAAAAAAATGTTGATGGCAGCACGCCGCGGAGAGATCTGAGTTCTATTTAACTCGCGCAACAGACTTCGCCGAAAACGAGGGGCTGCTCGTAGTTTAAAATTAAGAAAACAATTTCTTTATCTGTGATCGTAAAAACCAGAGTATTATTATCTCAACAATGCAGAGGCTATCATAGCTCAGTAATCTACAGTTCTGTTGAGTATAACAGCCCTTTATCTCTACCGGTTTCGTAATGAAATATCTCCACCCCCAACGAGTGACTTATACTTAATTTCTCCTAACAGCATCGCTGTCGTTTTCCCGCGCTTTAGGCAGTTTGTTTGTATTTTGAGTTCTCATTGCCTCTTCAAGGTGTTTTCCTTTCTTCTGATTGGCTGTTGCGATTACTTTCGTTCTGATTTTACAATACTCAATCGAAAAGCGCCCTTACCGGCCAACAATTCAAGAATATTAAACAGACTGCGAAAAGAATTCAAATCACTTGGGTGAAAATTCTGGCCGTGCCAGAACTGAACACTACTTTAAAGGGGTGTTCGAAAAATTCAAGCGTTGTTTTTCAGTCTCTCGTTGAATATTATCTCTGGACACAGAAAAGGTGTGAAGAAAGTCATTCCTTTAGTCTTCACTCGCCTTGCAACGTCAGGATTGGCCAGTTGAAGGGTGTATCTCTGTAAAACAGACGCAAGAACTATGCGAGTGATAGCCAGAGCATACCGATAACCCAGGCATTTCCTTGGACCCATACCAAAGCGGAAGAGAGAGCCTGGCACTGGTCTGGCACCGTTCGCGAAGCGATCTGGGTCGAATTTGTCAGGCTCTTTCCAATACTTCTCGGAAAAGTTCAGTGACTGGGTATCCACGCAAACGGGAGTCTGTTGAATAAGATAAAAGACAATTATGTTTTTGTTAACTCATATATTCAGGAAACGCATTTTACTCGCGTAAGACAATGCAGGTACGCGAGGAGCAATTCTCATCTGTGCGTTCCTCCTTTGCGCGCGTCGCTTTAAATCGTTTGCTGTCTATGCGTTCAGCAAGCTCCAATGATAAAAGAACTTAGATTTAATGTAACACTACGGGCAGAAAATGCCAGAACTTACAAGAAAAATGATGAATTTCAGCTTTTTGACTATTAGCCAAATGATATCTTCAAATTAAAGTAACATTTGATTGGGAGCCTTCCAGCTGACCTACCACGGTAATTGTCCTATCCAGTAGTTAAGGTATTCTTTATTTCCTCGCCTCTACCCTGAGAGTCACCTTTTCGTCTATCCGGGAGCTTGGGGGGAGGAAAAAAGCAGGAAAATGAGCGCAAATAATTGGACAATATTGCTCACCCCTTTCGGAATCTGATATCCTCCAATATCAGTTACATGTTTCACTGTTCTCTCTGGAAGGCTGAGCGCCAAAGCTGGGTTCATCCGAGCACTTTCTTTTAGAACCATTTCCATATAGGGTAGCTTGTTTTCCAGGTCTGCAAATGAACTCGGGTCAGCCCCCAACAGAATTTCGTCTACTTCCTGATGAACTTTGTCTTGAACAGAAGTGTGGCGAGCGAGATCAGCCAAGGCAAAAGAAGTGGCAGCGAAGCTGACGTCAATATTCAAGAGCAGGATTTCGTTCACAGAATGCAAGAGCTGTGCCAGACAGTACGAAAACGGTTGTGAATAGATAAAGTATTTTTTTTTCTTCCTAAAACTATTTGTTTGGCCTTCGGTGTTGAAATAGATGGGAAGTTAAATGGATGAATAAATGGGCGGATGGGTGTATGGATGGAATGAAAGAATGAACAAATGAATGAACGAACGAGCGAACAAACACGAGGAAGAGCGAACGAGTGATCAAATGAACGAGCGAACCAGCGAACCAGCGAATCAGCAAACAAGCGAACGAGTGAACGAGTGAACGAGCGAACGAGCGAATGAAAAAAATCAATAATGAAAGGAAGGTAAGTAGGAAAAAGGAAATGAAGGAATAAATAACTGGAAGGATAGATGTACGGACCATAGGGATGATGGACTGAAGGATTGATAAAAGGATTGAAAAATGAACTAAAAATAATGAACTAATACACAAATAAAGACTTTCAGTCTACCTCTTCCTCTCCCAGATCGAGTGCGTGAGTCTTCAATTGTTCCATCATGGAAAAGAATAATCCATCACCAGACGCCAGTCGTCCCTCCTCGTATTCTTCAAACAAGAAAAGATTAAACGTCTCCCATGCTTTATTGAAGGCCTGGGCCGTCTTGTTCACCTCACTCGGAATATAGGAGTAGTACGGCAGCCTGGTTTCACCGACATTAAACTGATTGACGGCATCCTGAAGCAAATCACTGACCTCCATGATACGTTGGAAATATTTTTCTAGGACTTCTTCTCCGTACACAACTTGCACCAGTACACGAAGTGTGACGTTGGCAAGACCCTCTTTTTGAAGATCAACGGGCTTACCGAGTGGTAAGGAATTCAGGAATGTGGAGCACTCCCGTCCAATCATACGCATAGTGGCCGAGACAGCACTGGAGGAGAAGTATTTCTCAAAAGGGCCGCGGCATCGTCTCACCTCGTCACGCCCGTGGCTGGTTGCCAAGCAATTTCCTAAAATGTCTTTGAACACGGAGCCGAGGCAGGTGAAATCTCGGTCGCGCTTGTGTGAGTAGTGGTCAGTATAGAACGCGCGAATGGCTTCTGCGTCAGCTAAGATCCTGCGAGGATGTCATAAGAAGATTAAAGACGATTAATTCTTGTTCTCTAAATCATGAAAAATAAATACAAAGCTCCACGTCTGGCCTTTTCCGAAAAGTTATGGCATTTAGTCGCAAGAAATAAGTTCCTCGACACCAGGCTCCTCACTCGCGAGTTACTGCGGCTAGATCTCGTCAAAAGAGCTATCAAAATGATCAAGCGACTTGTTAAGCAACGAGGCTTTGGTATTGCGTGACATCCTCACGGGTCAGGAGATTGTTTGAGGACCAGTCATTATTCATTCCCTTAGGGGAGGGGGTTGAGAGATTTTTATGGGGGTCACATAGTTTTCAGGGAAAATGAAGAGAGGATCATTTGTCGAGGAGTAATCATATCGGAGAGCTGACTGGGAAGAATATTACAGAGCTTTATGGGGGCTTCAGGTAATTTGTACTGTGACACAACCAAAATCCCCCTGGCGAACCTCATGTGACGAAGTTTGCAAATTTAGGAATGGAACGACCACAAGATACTCACACAACTGGAGTCAGACAATGCCAAATGTAATAAATTGGGCCGTGTATCTTGGACAGCGGTCGACCAAAGAAATTCACTCGGTGAAAATGCCCGTAAGGTAGCTGTGGCAGTTCTCCTCGCATCCGCTCTCCTTTGGTATTTTTCCATGGGACTCGCCAATAAACTAGCGCAACCTTCAAGATGTAAAAATGTGTATAGAATTTAAGCAAGTAAAACTGATGTCCACACTTAAGAAGCTTGTTATAGGACGAGTGAAGATATAGGCGATTAGGTAGAACACGTAGGAACGCGAGGAACGCTCTTCCTCTCGCGTGGAATAAAAGAGCCAGGCCACCCTCCTCTCGAGTCATGAGCTACGCGCTCCTATTCTCAAGCGGAAAAATAAATCAAGCGATCCTCTCGAGTCTGGAGTCACGCGCCCCTCCTTTTGCCCCTCCTTACGCCCCTCCACACGTTCCTCCTCTCGCACACAACACGCTCCTCTTGCTCTAGCCTCCTCTTACCCGAAAAATATATCTTTAAAAACATTGTAAAAAATGATATGACTTCTGTTTAGCAAACTAGCTCTTAAATTTCCTTCGCTGCTTGTCAACGCAGCGAGGAGGATTTATTTTCTTATTTGTTGTTATTACCAGCGATATATCAAATCGAGATGAACTACATTAAAACTTTAACACTTGATCTGCTGGTTTTTACGTTTCAATATCCCAGTGAAAGTAATCTGAGAGACTTTTTAAGTGGGTGCCCTTTTCTCTCGTAAGGTCAGACGAAAAAAAAATGACTTCTGATTTCATTCACTCTCCAGAACTCCATAATCCTTCATAGACGATGTAATGTGTAAATATTGCCCCTTTAACCTAATTTGCAAGATACTATACTGCGAGAAAGAAAGAAAGTTTTCCCGCAAACAACTTTGAGTAAAAGGCTATTACATAATAATATTGCATTTTAACCACCGCAAAGCGTTGTGGCGATCGAGGACATTTCTTGCTAAACACGTTCATCGAAAGACGCATCTCACAAAACGGTCCGATTTCATGTCAAAAACCACAGGGAACTCTAATAGAGTGGGAAGTTCTGCTACCTGGAACCTATAAAATGATACCCGTTACCTCTCATTGGAGAGAAAGGACAGGATGTTTTCTTAATTTCAAAGAGATAGACCCATCCATGCTGAGGTCGTAGGGTCACGAACTCCCGATGATTTTTTCGCCTTAAAAAGCTTTGAATATTTAGTGGTTTGCTCTCTAACTGGCTGGTGAAAAACGCCTCTCTCCTCTCTCGGGGAAATCGATTGTCGCATGTAAATTTTCCGATCTCATTTTCGAGGCCTTCCCTCGTCTTTACCGAGCAAAAGGCCCAAACAGAGAACTGCAAGATCGACATTAGATAACATAGGGTGAAGTAGACCCGAATGATTAGCATTTTCCGATCATGGTTGTGACGTCATCTTCCGACCGTACTGTAAACTTCGAAAATTAACATGGCGGCGTTAGTGTGAAATCAGTAGTTCATGTTGCGCACGATTGCAGGCTGTAAGCTTAGACTAGGCCACGCATATTTTTAGTGTACGGAGTTGCAGACTAATAAGCAACTCGCTAGACAAGCAGAAGAATGTTTCCGGACCTACTTACTTAAGTGAAGGACTCTATGCTACCTCACCCGATGTTACTTTTCAATACTACAGGACAATATATAAGTACATAACATAGGGTGAGGATTATTTGCAATGATGTCTGAAGCAATACGATAAAACCAAGCCATACTTTTTTTGCGTTGAAAGAGGGTGTTAGTAATGAAGTCCTTAAAAGTAACATATTAAAAGGAAGCAACTTTGAGCGAAGTCACATTTATTCGTGATTATGTGCTTGGGCTATATGTGTACTTTAAAATCAACTACTATCCTTACTATCCCATCGAAGGCTAACACAATATAAAATAGAATTGCGAGTGTTGCAAGTATCTTTGAGGTTTACCGTTTTACGCCGTACGAAAAGCCAGCTATACATATAAAAAGGCTATAAATAAAGAAGAGGAACCTTCCCATCCCCTCGCTCCTTAGTCTTGATGGTTTCGCCTGTTAAACTTTAACTCCGCTCTTCCGATGAGCTGCCTGTTCTAGCGGGAAAATCTGGCGGGAGAATTGAATGTGGTATCTATGTTTACAATGGAAGAAGCGAAAGAATCTTCTTTTTCCGTGGAAATTTCCGAAACATTCGGCTACGTTCAGTCTTTGGATCATGCCAAAAAGATGATTTCAAAATATGAAACGACGAACACCGTAAAATTTTCCAGTTACGAGACTGACAAGCACTTTGGAAATCATGGTGTATACTACTGAAGTTAATCATTCACTAAAACAACTACACTTAACCAGGAACGTAATTTTTTCATACAGAAACATAAACTTCCATCTTCAGTTAAGAATTTCATCATCCACTCAATGACTAGCTTCTGCTATTTGAACATACACAATCTTCATCATTATTTTTGCTTTCATTCCTCAGTTGGTTTTATAACCAGCTGTATTTCATCTCTCTTTGTAAATAAGTATGTGTGCATTCAGAATAAAACTAATAATCTCTTTCAACAATAAATTGCAACATTAAAATTTGAAGCGCAGCCAGGATGAGACATATTAAAATACAATAAAACCGTTCTTACTCAGTATTTAATATTAACATTTACCACTCACTGGAGATTGAAAAAGATACAAAACATGAAAGATCAAAAGCATCAAAACGATTGAGAGATGATATGGCAAAAGCAAATGTGAGGTCGGAGCAGAGAATTTACATAGAGTTTCCTACTGAGACTGACCATGCACATCATCTTATGGGAGAGGTAAGATAATAGAAGGAGAGGTATGAAGTCCACCTGCACCTGCCAGTACCAATCAATGTTTGGTTCATCAGAAAAAAAAATTACGCTATCATTCCGGTATTTAATAAGGTGTCTTGTTGGAGCTATGACACTTCTCTCTGTTTTAACTTAAGCAGAACATGCCTTAAGAGAAATTAATACCTTAACACATATTATTCTCATTTCATTCCAGGGGAGCAGCCTATCTCAGCCTGTGGATGACAGGATCATCAGACAAATTGAAAAGCTTGTCAATGAGGGAATGAAAGACACCCATGAAATACGGAGACACCTGACTGTCTACATAAAAAATGAAATATCAGCAAAGGATGAAATCCAACCATCTCCCTCAAACCATAGGTTTTATCCTAAGCTGAGTGATATAAGGAGCCACATGTAACGAGCTACCATAAAGCACAGATTCTCAAAAATTGATCAAGAGAATGTGGCAGAAAAAGTTATCCAGTGGAAAGCATCTAGCCCAGAGGACTTCATCTACTTCCAGCCATGTGGAGATGTCTCTTCAGCCACAACAGATGGAGAAGACCACACTACAGAACAGGATCCCAGCACCCTTCTGTTTGTCCATCAAAGTGCCTGGCAGTGCAGACTCCTGACAAGATATGGCAACATTTGTCTACTGGATGCCACATACAAAACTACCCGTTATGCTTTACCTCTGTTTTTCCTTGTGGTGCGCACAAATGGTGACTACCAGGTATTTGGATCATTTGTGGTGCAATTCAAAAAGCATTCTGATAAAAATCAAACTGGGCTTAACTGTCATTTGCTTTCGCAAATGCAAAACCTGATCGAAGTGTGGATGATGAAAGGTAGATATCTAAAATTTATCTAATTGAACTTTTCCAATGCCACCAGTTTTGAGAGTTTCAATTACAGTATTTGTGAGCTCCAATGAAGCATGCAACAGTATATTTGCTAACAATTTTTTGCCAAAACCTAAACAACAAATGAACTATCTGACTTGTAAAAAAAATTTATTTTGGCTGGGAAAATCTGACATATCACTCACTAGTCAGTAAGCTAGGTCAGAGTATCTTGTAAATATTGAGATGCCTTTAAAGTTTTGATGAGCCAACCGCACCATGTTATTTACAAAACAGTATGCAGTGTCATATATAATATAATGTACATGCATGACATATTCTGTGATTAATAAGCTTTACAAGTACGAATTTCTATGTGTTTATTCAATGATAAAACAGGATCATTATATTATGTTGTAACAAGAATTTTCTCTTGAGCTGTTTATTTGGAATAAGGTTTGTTCTAGTCTGCATGCAGACATTTTTGTGTTTTCTTTGTTTCACTTTTTCCACACTAAGACATTTCGCCAGTACAATCACAACAACAAATGGCACACATGAAGTACTTGTCACCTTGCTTCTTCACACCATTTTGTCCATAAGGTCTCATGTGTGGGATAAGTTGATTTTAAAAATATTGCACACCAGAAGGTTTCAGTTCTTATTATATGACTGAGAAAATTACCTCTTTATGATTGACTGATAGCAGGCAAATTTATCACGAATTCTTATTTTGAACTGCATTTCTAATGAATGCAAGCATGTTTGTAATTTTCTCAGTCATAATAAATGAGTAATCGTAACAGAAAGCTCTAACGATTAAGGATTTACACTACTTGCAATATTTGAAAATTCTTTCAAATTGCATTCGCTTAAAAGCTCATGTAATTTTGTGAGAATATTTAAAATATCACTTGTAGTGTAAATCATTAATTGCGTTATGTAACATTCACATTCATAGAATTATCAATACAACATCCATACCCCAGAGACATAACAATCAGTTAGATTCAGGGTTGCTCATAGGGCATAAAATGAAGGTGAAGAGGCAATGATTTGATTGGTACATAACTTGCTCTGAATTTGTTGCTCTTAACCAATTCTTCAAAAAATGTTCTTCAAGTAATTAATATTATTAAATGTAAGCTTGTAAAATTGACGGAGGTTTTGGCATAGAAAAATAACACTAATATTGCATAAAGTTCCATCCCTTAAACAAAGAAGGCCAAAAACAGAGTGTATATGATAGACACTGAAATACATCACTTAGAATTCTCAAAATAATAATAATCCTCACCCTATGTTATGTACTGTCCTGCGCAAAAGGTCCAAATAACATCAGGTGAGGTAGCTCGAGAATAGGTCGGCTCGCGAGTTCCTCCGGAAACATCCATCTGCTTGTCCCGCGAACTGCTTATTAGACTACAAACGTAAACCAAAACGATGCGAGGCCTGGTCTGATCTTACAGCCTACAATCGCCCGCAGCATACTGGTTTCACGTACTTGCAGCTAAATACAGGAATTGCACCGACCTGTGATTGGAAGTTAAAAATAGCATTAGTCACGCTGTTGAGCTCAAGAGACTTGTTGATCACATAGGCATTTGTGGTCGAAAGTTATGCTAGCATTAAAAATCTTTCCTTTTTTCAAATCAAATAAACACAGACTTTTATATCATCGCTGGAAGAGAAATTTTCGGGTCAAATCTACTTCGGTAAAGGGGTAAATTTATGGCGTGGATTTGCTACCTACCGTTCGTTATTAAGGGTCGAAAATTCACCACTGAAACAGAAATAATATTTGTTTTCGCTTCAGTATCGAGCAGTTTTCGTTCGTTAATTGACTCGCTGTGTAATATGCTCTATTTGCAAACGTTTCGCTCTTGGTGCAATTCCTTTCTGTAACGCAAGTCTTAAGTACAGGAATTGCACCGGGCCGATTGGTCGACTTCCAGCGGTGAAAAATGGAAACACCGAACGCGATAATCTTTCTTCCTTCAGTCCAAAGCCTTTGATCTTCACTAGCGAAGTTATTTTGCCCACAGCTCCCGTTCTGAACGCGCTTTCGACCCGGTGCTTTTCCTGCCTTTAACGCTTTCAACTACTAAATTCAGGAATAGGCCTTTGGCAGGAGTTGATCATGTGACCGATTTCCCCTTAGCAACGCCATGCTGACTGGCAAGCCATTCTCTGCGTTGCATGACAACCAGCTGTTATCTTTGTATTGAAGCGTGTCTCTTTCTTGTGTTTAAAGTGCTCTAAAGGTCAATCCTAATCCGTCCTTTTTACAACTGGAAATATATTATTGCCAAAGCTTACCATACAGTGAATTTTGTGAGATTTTCGACCGAAGAAAGAGAATTTTGACGAAGTTTTGACTTCGCGAAGTGAGCGCCAGCAAGACAAACATGGCGGAATCAACAATGAGTAAGTAACGCAAGTTTTTCGCTAATATCTGAACTTTTTTTGAATTTTTTTTTTTTCAATATTAGTTACAACTTATCATATGAACCTTCCTTTAACAGGTAATGAGACTAAATGCTTGTCTTTCGATCTCGATTCGACATTCAAGGACGCCTCACAGACAGAAGCACAACAAAAACAATCTGGACCATGGGAATCTCAACACACGAGAAATCGTAAGTTTGTTTTCAGTTTGAAGATCTTTAATAAAAGATGACGAGACTGATCTTTTAAGATTGCTATCAATTATTCTCTCGACTAATCCTGTATTTCTTCACATATTTTAGCTGTACATCCTTCCAAGAGGATAAAGAAGTCCAATGATCATTGTTGTGTTCCAGAGTGTGAGGGGGACGCTCGATACGATTCCTCTCTGTCTTTTCATCGAATCCCAAAGAATAACGACCTTAGAAAGATCTGGATTTCAAAAATTAGAAGAGATGAAGGTGATCTTTTCAAGGTTAGAACTGTTTGCTCGATTAAGTGAACACCAATTGATCTAACATTGGACATGATAGTAAATGTAGTTCGTGGCATTTTTATCAATCATTGTAATTTAAAGCCCATGTTTCTTTTTCATAGATTACAAACAATACCAGAGTATGTTCCAAGCATTTTTCGGAGGAAGACTTCTTGCCCACTGACAATGCAGGACGTCGACTTTTAAAGCAAGGTGCATTTCCTCACATATTTACATGGAAGCCAAATGCCAAAGTGAGGAGAAAAATTATTCGTCATGTTGAAAGGTAACTTTTCTTTTCATTATTATGTTAGAATTCTAGAGTATTCCATGCTTAAAGGTCATTCTGTTCCTATTTCTAGGTCTTCGACTGAGACACATGACAATGTTGATGTTGACATGGAAGAAAACCAACAACCTGAGATCAGCAGTGAAAGTAGTGAAATAGATGTTCTTAGAGAACAGTTGAAGGCCTTAGAGCTAGAGTTGAAATCCACCAAAGATGAATATTCAGAATTCAAAACCTGCGCACAATTAGAAATTCAGAAGGCAAACTTGGCTACAAAACAGGCAAGAGATGAAATAGAAAAACAAGAAGTTACTCTGAAAATATATAAATTTGGGGTAGAAAGGTTTACTAGGGATAATAGTAGCATTAAGTTTTATACTCAGTTTGGGTTTCCTACTTATGAGCACCTAATTGCTTTCTATGAATTTGTCAAGCCATCTGCTGAAAACATGACATACTGCTATGCTTCAGGTGTACTAGATAGCAGGCCATCATCGCGATCAATGCTTTTGATTGATGAATGCTTTATGTGTCTTGTTCGTATCAGACTTGGATTATTTCAGCAGGATCTTGCTGTTCGCTTTAATTTACACCCTTCATCAGTAAGTCAAAAGCTCACCACTTGGATCAACTACCTTTATTTTTTGTTAGCTTCTCAGTCCATTTGGCCAACCAGAGAGTAGATAAATAATTCCATGTCAGATGAATTTTTAAATCTCTATCCCAACACAAGAGTTATAATTGATTGTACAGAGTTGTATGTACAAACACCATCTTCTTTACTTTTACAATCGCAGCTCTACTCTGCTTACAAGAGTAATACAACATTAAAGGGACTTGTGGGAATATCTCCGAAAGGAGCCATTATTTTCGTTTCTAACCTATACACAGGTGCTATTTCCGATAGGGAAATAACCAGATGTTCTGGAATACTTGATCTTTTAGAGCCTGGTGATAGTGTCATGGCAGACAAAGGTTTTGAAATTGAAGACTTGCTACTGGTGAAAAATGTAACTTTAAATCTCCCTCCATTTTTGCAGAGTAAAAGCCAATTTGCTAGTCATGAGGTCAAAGAAACGAAAAGTATTGCCAAGTTACGAATACACGTAGAGCGAGCAATACGAAGACTGAAAGAATTTCATATTTTTGATTCAGATATACCTTTAAATACACTTGGGTCTGTCAATCAAACATATACCATAGCATGTTTACTAACAAATTTTCAAGGTCCACTTATTAAAGATGATGAGTAGTATCGAATAGATACAAAAAACCAAAAGCTATAATTAGTACCTGACTTGAGCTTCTTCATTGTGAACCAAATAAAAGTGACTCTTTTCGACATATGATAGAAAATCACTCTGACTTTCATTGTATTATTTGTAGAACTGTTATAGTTTCACTTGGACATAGGATGACAATCATTATTAAACTCAAAATTAAATTAATTTTTACAGTAATATTATCATCAAGGTTGCAAATAGTAATTAAAGAAAAAGGCATCAACTTTATCCTTTGCATTTTGAAAAAACTCTTTGTCATAATAAATTCTTGAACATACAAATGTACAGTCATCAATATAACTAAAAAAGTCACACCACTGTAAGCCAGTGGGCCCCAGTTGGCATTGCACTTGGTAAAAATACTCATGTGTTGTCTTAAGAGAGTACTCATTTTGGGTATTCTTGGACAAATACCTCACATTATCAAAGCTTGTCTCACCCTCTTTTACAACTTTGACTTCCAATAATCCAAAAGGATCTAGTCCATTTTCAGAAGCAGCAATGTCAAATACTTTTCTGTCTGGACTTCACCCTAACCATGGGCACTTTGGGTTGATGATAAGGCCTGAAGGGAAAAGGTTGACCTTGTTTTCCTTAGCCTCACTTGCATAAGTTGATGCTGCCTTTGGCTCTAACTCAATTCCTCGTCTCATAGGAGCTGTTGTCACATGTCTCGAAGGGTTGAGTTGCTCCACAAGCCTTTCAAAGTTGCCAACTCTTCTAGCCACTAAACCAAACTTGCTTGCTGTAATCCTCTTTTTACGCAGAAGATACCACAACTGACTTGAATTTTGTTGCACAGTTTTACTCTCTATGTCAATTGCAACATCTCTGTCAAGATTCAATGATTCCAGTGCAGCTTGCTTATCACTGGTTAAACAAATTGTGAAGGCATTTTCAAATCTATCACCAGAGTCTTCATAAGGCAAAAGTGGGAATCCTGCTAAAGTGAAATCATTAATAATGTAATCTTGCGAAAGCTTTTGCTGGTAGGACAAAACACTTCCTTTTAGTGCACTACCAAATTTTGTAGCCGCAGTTTCTAAGTTAGCGAGATTATCTTGATGGGGAAGAATACTAGCTATAATAGGCACAGGAGATAGTTTTTCAAAGGAAGTTGAATGAAGCAGTCCATAGTACTTAGATGGTGAATATAGAGTTGATTTGATAAATTTCGAATAATTTGCACCCATTTGAGGTTTCTTGACTAGGATGTCTTGAATTTGCTTTTGTTCGATCTTTTTCCCTCTTGGAACGCTCCATCGTTGCTTCATACTAGTACAAGTCAAGTCATCAGGCAGAGATCTAAGACCAAGTTTTTTTCCAGTGTGCCAGGTAGAAAAACAAAGCAATGATGTGGTGGCAGTATCCATCTATTCCAGCAACACAACTGCATTTCCCGCTCAATGATTTCTCTTTCAACTCAATATTTGCTGAGATATTATGCGGGGACTCGGTTTTTTTCATTGATCGAAAGCATTTGGCTGTTATAGCAACATAGTCAGTCGTGTAACTAACTGAAAGAAAGAAAATATACGCTTATCAGAATCACGCATCACGAGCGGTTAAGAATTTAACAAATTGTTCCCTCAAAAAGTGTTACGGTCACTTTGTAACTTAAAATAAGAAAATATAAAGCTTTCATACTATATATTTCTGTCGGAAGTAAATACCTTTTATTTCGTGTAGATAGCCAGGTTCTGCGAAAAATTTGTACGCTTTCACAGTGTTTTGACATCCAGACTTGAGTTTGGCGTAAGTCTCGACGTCCGCGAACGTCAAATTTGGAATCAAAGACAAATGTTGAGTCCCATTATCTGCTAAGACAAGGATTGCTTTAAAATTTTTACTACTCTTCCGAAAATGTTCCAAGAAAAGGTAAGAGATTACGGCAAAAACTTGCGATAGTTACCCATTGTTGATCCCGCCATGTTTGTCTTGATGGCGCTCACTTCGCAAAGTCAAAACTTCGTCAAAACTCTCTTAGTTCCGTCGAAAATCTCACAAAATTCACTATATGGTAAGCTTTGGCAATAATTATTTTCCAGTTGACAAAGAGACGGATTAGGATTAATCGTTAGAGCACTTTCCTCACAAATAAGAGACACGCTTCAATACAAAGATAATAGCTGGTTGTCATGCAACACAGAGAATAGCTTGCCAGCCAGCATGGCGTTGCTAAGGGGAAATCGGTCACATGACGGAAAGAATACTTAACTTCGGTGTCGATTACATGATTTAATTAATGAGATACCGCTGTTTAGAAACCTTGCACATTCTCTTTTTTCGAAACTTTCGCGGAGAAATCGTCCAACTATTAGTGCTTTCGAGCCCAAAGTTTTAAAGATAAGTGTTGCTTCTCCAGTGTTCCCGCTCGCTCACATAATGGCAAACAGTCAAATTGAGGTAAGAATCATTTTTGAACAGTTGTGAATTTTAATGAGGGTTAAAATTTACATAATGAATATTCATGACACTGCAAGAAAAAGATTTTGTGGGCAAATGACATTCACTAGAAAATTTCACATTCCATAAACAAAGGCAAATACAATTCAACATCCTGAAACACACACACACACACACACACACACACACACACACACACACACACACACACACACACACACACACACACCGGCACACACTTCTTCCTTTCGACCTTCTCCTTTGAATGCCGGTCATACAGGCTAGATCTAGGTGTAAAAATGGGCACTGAAAATTTAATTGTGAAATTCTAAATAATCATACAGGGGGAAGAGGGTTAGGGTTAGATGCCTTAGCATCCCCTCCTGTGAGGAGTTGAGTAATATTTATAGTTGCTTATAATAATGCAGAAGCTCGATACACTGTTTGCAGAAGTAATGCGTAACTGACTTGCATTTTCTATATAATTCAAATTAGGATCAGACGAAAAGGTAGTTAAAAATTGTCTGTATCAGTACAATATTAACAATACACGACAAAATGTGTTTACTTAGGTCAAACTACTGAAGGAAAACTCAGAGAGATTTACTCTCGAAAGTATTAGATCATTTAGCAGAGGAGCTGCATGTGAATGTTGGCTTCCTCTAACAAGGAGTGTTGCAAGAACACGCCTAACCGAGAACACTGTACCAAGAAAACAAGTGACAGACCCCTTCACCCTCAAGTTTCTCCCTCCAGAAAACCAACTTCTGAAGTGGAAAGATGACATCACCCGCAAGAATCAGCTTATGAATGGAAGATTTGTATATGCCGAAAATGTGCAAGGCTGCTCTTCTCATTGCAAACCATGCTCAAGCACTAATAGTTGGACGATTTTCCCGCGAAAGTTTTGAAAAAAGAGAATGTGCAAGGTTTCTAAACAGCGGTATCTCATTAATTAAATCATGTAATCGACACCGAAGTTAAGTATTCTTTCCGGTGCAATTCCTGAATTTAATAGTTGAAAGCGTTAAAGGCAGGAAAAGCACCGGGTCGAAAGCGCGTTCAGAACGGGAGCTGTGGGCAAAATAACTTCACTAGTGAAGATCAAAGGCTTTGGACTGAAGGAAGAAAGATTATCGGGTTCGGTGTTTCCATTTTTCACCGCTGGAAGTCGACCAATCGGCCCGGTGCAATTCCTGTACTTAAGACTTGCGTTACAGAAAGGAATTGCACCAAGAGCGAAACGTTTGCAAATAGAGCATATTACACAGCGAGTCAATTAACGAACGAAAACTGCTCGATACTGAAGCGAAAACAAATATTATTGCTGTTTCAGTGGTGAATTTTCGACCCTGAATAACGAACGGTAGGTAGCAAATCCACGCCATAAATTTACCCCTTTACCGAAGTAGATTTGACCCGAAAATTTCTCTTCCAGCGATGATATAAAAGTCTGTGTTTATTTGATTTGAAAAAAGGAAAGATTTTTAATGCTAACATAACTTTCGACCACAAACGCGTGCGTGATCAACAAGTCTCTTGAGCTCAACAGCGTGACTAATGCTATTTTTAACTTCCAATCACAGGTCGGTGCAATTCCTGTATTTAGCTGCAAGTGTTTCACGTTTACGTCGCCATGTTAATTTCCGAAGTTTAAAGTGCGGTCGGGAGATGACGTCACTACGATGGTTGGAAAATGCTAATCATTCGGGTCTACTTCACCCTATGTTATCTAATGCCGACCGAGCTGCAAGCGCTCTCTTCCGACAAATTTCAGCAGCCGCCATCTTTGTTTACATGCGACTGACCAATCATACGCGCAGGATTCCGCGAATTTGCAACACTATATTTTGTTGCGAAACAAGTTGGTCACGAACGTGGTAATACGCGCAACGAAGGGTTTCAACTTGCAATGAAACAATGTTGCAAGACAAGTTGAAGAAAAATGTTGCCCGTATTACCGGACCTTAAGAGGAGTTAAAAGTTTTGACTTGGAGTTTTTCGAGGACAAATTTTTCCGGCGGTGGTTAGTATTTACCGTGTTTACGGTGTTAACGAATAAACGTGTTTGTTTGATTTCCGTTTCGCTTCCAAACAAATATCACGTCTTTACGCGAATGATTGTTTTGAGGTCACCAGCCGACATGTATCATCGTACCGCGGCGCGCACGGCAAAAGCTCTAGGTCAATACCGCACAATTAATAAGAGATTCATGTTAACATCGATATAATTTGATTTAACCTCCCAAGTTTTTAGCAACGCACTTTTTCAAGATCGACGAAAATTCTATTTGTTGGGCACAGCTTGAAAAACTTTCGTGCTCGTCAGTGCAGTCTGCCAACCGTGCTTCTTGGAGTCTCCTGTTTTAACCACGTTGTATATCAAAACGTTACGTCGGAAGGTGATTGTTTGGCAGTGATTCGATGGAGTCAAGGAAATGAATCAAGGAGATAAAATATACGAGGTACTTCAGTAATGTACACTTGCCTGAATACTTCGATAAAGTAGCGACCGCGTGAGGAACAGCGCTACAAGGACGGAGGAAATGAGACCAAATACCTTCCACTCTTCGAACATTCTGAAATCCTGCGCCAATGCACTCGATCGCAATTGACTGTCTTGTAGCAAGTGCTCGGTTTATTCCGAAACTTTAGCCGTGCGAGAGCTCCCAACTTCTCCAAATGACCGTCGGCTGCGATACTTTTTCAGCAAAATTGCCTGCAAAAGGGAAATCTCGAGTTTCCCGGAAAGTTTTCACCGGAACTTTTTGAAAACTCGTGACATGTTAATCACCATGTTTGTCTAAAAACTTTTTATCGTAAATTTTCTTCGGTTTCGACAGTCGAATTTATAATCATTTCCCGAAAATAAACTAATGATTGACAATTACACAAAGACGTACGGGAAGGGGGCGGGGTTAAAATGTGAAGGTATCTAGGTGTGAACGCAGGAAGATACTGAGTGGAACGTTCCATCGAACCGAAGGCAGTTCTTCACGAGCAGACGGGACGACATATTATTAACATCGGTAGCCAATTATGAGCAATTCTGAGGCTGTTCTGAACGCTCAAAAATTTCATCAGCTATGATCAAAATAAAGGGCCAAAAGGTTTCCATTTTTCGAACATTCTGAAATCCTGCGCCAATGCATTGGATCGCGATTGCCGGACTGTCTTATACCTAGTACTCAGTTTACTTAAGACCTGCGAGAGCTCCCAGCTTCTCCAAGTGACCATCGGTTGCAATGCCTTTTCCGGCCGCAAAATTGTTTGCAAAAGGGAAATCTGATCTTCTTAAAACAGCCACGTCAGCCGAGTTTCCCGGAAATTTTTCACCGGAACTCTTTTTAAAACTCGTGACATGTTAATCCCCGGGTTTGTGTAAAATTTTTTGTTGCAAATTGTCTACAGTTTCGACAGTCCATCCTTATAATCATTTCCGATAATTAACTGTTTACTGTTCTGAACGGTTAAAAATATCAAATAAGACCAAGTGCTTTCCATTCTTCGAATATTCTGGATTCCTGAGCCAATGCACCCGATCGCGATTGCCGGACTGTCTTGTAACTAGTGCTCAGTTTATTCCGAGATTTAAGACCTGCGAGAGCTCCTAACTTCTCCAAATGACCACTGGTTGCGATGCCTTTTTAGCAGGCATTGTCTGCAAAGGGGAAATCTGATCTTCTTAAAACAGCCTCGTCAGCCGAGTTACCCGGAAATTTAATCACCAGAACTTTTTTGAAAACTCGTGACATGTGAATGACCAGGTTTGTTTAATGTTTTTTCTTTTTGCCAATTGTCGACAGTCGATCCTTATAATCATTTCCGAAAATAAACTGATTACTGAGAAACACACAAAGACGAGGGGGTTTAAATGTGAAGGTATCTTACAAGTGTGAACGCAGGTAGATGCTGAGTGGAACGTTCCATCTAACCGAAGGAAGTTATTCACGAGCAGAAGTTAGTTGGTTGGAGAGTCAATTATGAGCACTTCTCAGGCTGTTCTTAACGGTGAAAAATATCAGCTTCAAAAGAGAACCGTGATTCTTGGTATTAGCCCTGGTAATCCGCACTATTACAAGGTGGAAACCCTCGAACGATTGTTCGACTTGGCCAAAAAGACCTCAGAAAGGGTGAGTTTATTTGAACAGATTCATCTGAGAGAATAACGAGAAACGCCTCTAAAAAATCATCTTTGTTTTGCAGGTCTTTCTCTTTATCCCGGACAAAATATCCGAGCATAATTATCGTGCTGTAGGTTCCAAAAACCCCGAGAAGTCCGCGCGCATTAAAGGAAATCGCTTGCGAAACAAATGCAGCGAAGCCATTCAAACAAGCGGCCTCTGCGATGTGTCCCACAGCTTCATAAAATGGACAGAGGAGGTGGAAATCTGCTATGAATATGGCAAAGCCTTGGAGAATATCAAGAACTTGTACGAGGTGATTGGTGACTTCCATAATGACGTTAGAGAATCTACCGTGGCGGCGTTAAGATGTCTCAAAAGCGGCCGCGAGAAGGGACGTTCCGACAAGGAAAACGAATCTGCTCAGACAGAAAATAAAGTCGATCTGGATGAAGGAGTGCAGTATCTTCTAAAAGAGCTAGCTTTCTTCTTAGCAGTGCCGAACATTTATGCAGATTGCGAGAGTTTTGTGTTTGTGTATCATCGTCCCTGGCCAGTTTTAGAAAGGTTCTTTGGTGGTTTTTATGATGGTGTTGAAAAGTCATCTTTAGGTTTTGTCGTTTTTGAATAAACTTTTTTAGAAGCGATCATTTAAGTCTAGGACAGCATTAAACAATGTTTAAGATAACAAAAGAGACAAAAATACTAGAAAAAAATAAACGTTATTTAACCACACTCAATCAGCAGTTACAATGAATATAGATATTTTGAAAATTCGACACACGGTATGTTTATACATGTACACACAACATTGCAAAATCTGTCGCAAGATTTTTTCTGACAAATAATAAATTATCTGTATCAAATGCAAGGTGTGTTGTCTCACTGACTCCATATACCGATTGCTCCACAGTAACTGACACTTCAAATTTTCTAAAACATTTTCATCTCCTTGAGACATATTTCGATTGCAAACCTTTGCATACGCGGTCACATACTGCCATTTTAAATGCATCAGCAGTGACATGAAATGGAATTATGTCCTTCGCGAATTGATAATGTAGCGAGTTTCATAAAATAGTCATGACAAAACGAATAATCAAATTAAATAACATTTGAATAACCGTTCGCTTAAGGTTTCCACTTGCACTTCAACTCCTATTTTTAAAACTTTTTGAGCCTTGACATAACTCATTCTTAATTGTCTTACTTAGGTCGAATGGAAAAAAACTGAAATTTTCGGCTTTTGGCACAGAAAATGCAAGTAAATTGATAAGATCTCAATGGTCTGAAACAGAAATATCTTAATCGTTCTAATGAGGTTCAAAAGAGAAATTTTCTCTTTCAATATTTCTAAAATGGATGGAAAATAAAAATATCGAAATCGTGGAACCGTTTCGCCTTATGCATAGCTCTGCAAAAACCGACCTTGGTGTATAATTTCCCTTGGGAATATTTAGGAGTACGTCACAGCATCTTAAGTCATAGTTTTGCGTCATTGGAAGTTACCTCAGGGTACAATAAAACAGAATATCGGAGTAAAAATACTTTAGAGATGGTCACTCCAAGGTCGAAAAGGAGCAAGCATGGACCCATAAAAAGCGAGATGACGGCGAAAGATTGAAAGTGATGAAACGAAAACATTCACCTTCGTTTTTTTTTTTTTCTTTTTTTTTCAAGAAGCACGAATAATCCTTTCAGATCTGTAACGATAGTGGAACGGAAGTCTCTGTCATAACTATTGTTTCATACTTCTCGGAAAACTCCCACGTAGCTAATAGCAGTTATTTTGTCCATTTCCACGAAATTTCCTCGAACTTTGACCACATTTGACACCTTAAAAGTGATGCATATCAAATAAATTAGTTGCGAGAACAACTCCAGCAAAGTGAAAATTATTTTATTCTTGCACATGCCCGGACTCATCTCTGCACACAGCCAAGACGCGAATCTCGATCTTCTGTTTGAACTTTTAAGACTGGGTAACTGTGACCGCAACAGCGGCAGGGATGGAAATTCCTTGGAAGCTCTATCTTTCTTGTTGGTTCCTTGGCGCTGCAGTTCAAAGTGCAGTGTTCTTTACCTTCAATACAGCGGATTATTTCAATTACTTTTTCCCAGATGAGTACAAACCTGAAGTTTATTTAGGAGTCACGGTTGGTGTCGGTGCAAGCTTTGGCGCGGTTTTGACGGTATTTTTTCAACCCAAGAGAAGCCATCTCACTGTACTTGTTGTCACGCTAACAGCTTCTGCCATTCTCTTGTTAGTAGAGGTAGTTATTACTCCTTTGAATGCAAACGCTCTATCCAATCCAGCTCGATTTGGTTCAGTGATTGCTGTCGTCTTTGTGGCAACCGTTGTTCAAAACATCGGTGGCGGAGCTCTTTACGGTTTCGTTGGAAAGCATTTCCCTACTTTTGGAATTCACGCGGCACAGTCTGGTGGCGTTTGCGCTTTCGCAGCGACGTTTATCATCAGATGCATCTCCAAAGGCTCGTTTGAACATCTACAAGACAGGAATAAAGGTTTTCGTCTCAGTGGATACTTATTTGTCGCGTTGGTGGATCTGATAATTCTTATAGCGTGCTGTCTCATCGCCATCTTAAGCGCGCGCGTCAACTCCAATACGCGCGCGCTAGGGGGACGTCTAAACACCTCTCATGATTACAACGAGCATCGGCCTTTGCTCCGCAGCGATGATTACAGCGACGTCTCCCGGAAAAGAGTCATCAGAAATAACTGGGCTGCACTTGCAACAGTTTGCCTGACTCTTGTGATATCTAACTCTCTATTCCCGGGCATCACCTCTCAGTTCCACGGAAACTACAACTGCTCGTCTTCTACTCACAACCTCACCGTGTCATCTGATGATGATCCAACCGCCCCCGTTTCACCGAGCAGCGGATTAAAGTCTAGCGATCAGACGGGTTGGTTTATCGTCATTCTCTTCGACTGCTACTCAGTTGCAGACGCCATCGGAAAAAATCTGCCAATTTTGGGAATCTTGTACAACAAGAAATCGATCCTCGGCAATTGCTTGGTTCAGCTTGTCATTGCTATACCGATCCTGTTAATTTACTTCGAGCCATGTGATCGCAAACTGCAAGCTAATTGGGTGGCGTATCTCACAGTTGGTCTGCTCGGATTGGTTAATGGCCACGGACTGTGCGCTGCCATGATGCTCTTAGCCCCAGGCCAACCAGAAAAGAAACAAGAAGAGGGCCTGGCAACCAGCATCGGCTATATGTTTTTACAAGTTGGAATTCTTTTCGGCATGGGGGTTTCTGTGTTTCTCGTGGACTTCGTGTTCGAAATAACCAAGCACTGAAAGCGAAAAACCTAACAGGCGGGTAAAACGCGGGCGACTCTCGCTTTTGCGCGCGCATGATGTCTCACTCGTGCGTGTAATATAATTTAAAAAGAATAACATGGAAATTAGTTTTAAAAAATAACACAGAAATAGTACTTAACATGTTCTCTTTCTACCTTAGCCAACGATCTCTTCCATTATTGATCATTGTCTTAATCAAATAAAATCAAGTACTAAAACTGAAACAGAAACTGAATAAGCTTATTTTTAGAGTTTAATAGCACCAAAACCAGTACTTGATATAACAGGCTCTGTGATAATACAGATCGTCTGATTTGCTCTCTAAACTATTGTCAGTTGCAAAGTTGCCAAATTATTTGCGAAGTATTTTCTTGTTTAAGTGGATTGCGCATGCGCATGACTGTGCCCTCCACCCGCAGCACCCACACCACTTCCATTTCCCTACACAAATTTAGCGAAAATGTAAAATCTTGGTCAGCCTTAATATTGATGGCCGCGCAGAGAAAAATCCAACTAGTAAGTAAAACCTGGGTTTATATCAAATCCAAAGAATCCCTATACTCGTTCATCTTGACTTTTCCAACAAACTGATGCTGTTCGCGCCACCATAAACGTTTTATTCATGTTAGAGAACATTCTAATCTTCTCTAACGCTAAAACCACTTGTCTCTGGGGGTTAGACGCATCCTTAACAACCTAATATAGCTTTGAATAACTCGGGTAACGACATTTCATGATGTAACCTATTCAGGCCCATTTAAACGGTGTCAACATTTGCTTCAACACGCATTCAACACTTTGTTGAATCAAATGTTCAGTGCGTTTGAACAGGCCGTCCAACATAGTTGAAAACGTGAAAAATGTTGAAATTTGTTGAAAGCGTGTTGAACCAAGTTCAAATCGGTTCAACCTTTCAATCAACATCGAACATCGATTCAACTTTACCTTTGTAAACCGTTTGAAAGCCCTCCAAGCGACTTCATTTTTGCGTCCAACATTTGACCAACATCCGTTCAACTCTTGTTGAACGAATGTTGGTCAAATGTTGATTTCGTTTAAACGGGCCTATCAGCATACGTGTATAGAACTTTGAATACGAAAACAATTCTGTACGAATATATTGCTTTCAATGTGAGAACGAACGCTTAGGTACGAAAATACCATTGTAAATATTCCTTAATAAATATGAAGCAAATTAACACATAATCATTTCCTGAAAAAGGCGCCCGCAGACTCAGCGGTAGAGGTAAGTCACGTGACGGCCATCGGGAATTGTAACGACGTGTGTTCCTCACTTCATTAACCAATCAGAGAAGATAATTTGAAAGCGACATCGGATGATCTTGGATGGTTTGCAATATCCGGCCGACTATCGCACGCGAAGAGATTCTGTTAGGTGTAAACTTCTACCTCCAAAATAAAGCTCTACTGTATAAACAGTTTCGACAAGCCATAAAAGTTTTCAAACTTTGATAACCTACATTAAAGTCTTAATTAATATTTGCGCAGAGTATACCATTCGACAGTTTTCGGCCCCGCCCGCATTTCCATCAAAATAAAGCTTTTACATAACCCGCCCTTGACTTATTGCTAAACTACGAGGCTGATAACAACGAACACAGCCTCTTATACCCAAGATACTTTGCGGTAACTAATGTTGCTTGAGTTTTTCTTGGGATTCCACATTATTGTCTTTTTGTTTTTCTTTCAGCGGGAGTTTTTCTTCCTTTGTTTCCATCGACTCCTGTTTATCCTCCGCCGTTTCTTTGTCCACTTTTTGCTGTATCGTTTCTATTTTTTCTTGGTTTTCTTCCCTGGAGTGTTTCTTCTCCTGTTTCTTGAGTTCCTCCTCCATTGTCTTGCCCATGTGGGTGTAGTAGTTTAGAGCCTTTCGAACTGGCGCAATGAGTGGCTCCTGGAAAAGACCAAACGCATTTTTTAGATAAGAATAATGAAGTGAAACCGGTTACTAATCGCTGTGAGGGTAGAGCCCATAAATAAACCTGTTACCTCTAAAACTGGGAATAGTTGTCCAAGAGCCTCAAACAATGGTATCAGCACAAATCGAATAAATCCTATCTGAGCTGACGGTTTGGTGACCTGCAACAGTCCATGCAAAGCCGGTAACGTTAATCTACCAATTCCCTAAAGGCAACTGAAAATTAAACCGCTGTTCTTAGTGAATGGATATTGCAAGCTGGTTCCCAATCTGGCGCAAGTTACTATAGAAGAACATAAACAGAACAAATTTGTTACAAGGCATATCAACTACGACATGACAGATAACCTTGTCTCTGTCCATGAATGGTGCCACTGGCAGTCCCTCTAGCTTTTCAACATCACTCTAACGAGGAAAGAGAGAGGAAAAAGCGATTTTTCTTTAAAGATAGTTTAACCTTCTGCATCCTGATACCTTTTAAAATTCCTGCTCCTCCCACGCCAACTGGCAATATGTTTTCCCGCGCTTTCACCAGGCACTAAGTTACAAGCTTTTCCCGCGCTTTCACCAGACACAAAGTTACAAACTTTCCTGGGCTTTCCCCAGGCACCAAGTTACAAACTTTTCCCGCGCTTTCACCAGACACAAAGTTACAAAATAATTTGAATATATCAACAAAGTTGAAATGGTAAATGGGCCACCGTTACGATTATAAAAACTGACGTTTCGAGCGTTAGCCCTTCGGAACGAATAGAGGAATTGTGGGTTGTGTGTGCTTTTAAAGGCACAAAATTGAGCTACGTTATTGGTGGGAACATGGCAACGAGAAAAACACGAATAAATTAGTGGATTGAAAAGCGTTCTTTGATACCTGTGGGAATCAGACTGCCAGTCTAAATCCGACCGACCGGCTGTCTAAATCCCACAGGTATCAACGAACGCTTTTCATCCCACTAATTTATTCGTGTTTTTCTCGTTGCCATGTTCCCACCTACAACGTAGCTCCATTTTCTGCCTTTAAAAGCACACACAACCCACAATTCCTCGATTCGCTCCGACGAAGAGCTAACGCTCGAAACGTCAGCTTTTATAATCGTACCGTTGGCCCATTTATCATTTCAACTTTGTTGATCTATTCAAATTATTTCGTTACCCCCACCGACGCAGCCCCAAACAGTTTATTTAGAAACTATCAGCCTTCTTTCACAAAGTTACAAACTTTCCCGCACTTTCACCAGGCACAAAGTTAAAAACTTTTTGGGCAAAGTTACAAGTTTTTCCCACGCTTCCCTTTAATTCACTTCTGTTATACCATTACGCACGTCAGTTTTTAGCACTGGTTTCAGTTTTTCCGCTTTTTTCTTCTGATTTTTTGTCCCCAGAACGATTTCCATTAAAACAAGAACTACTGCGTTCGTTCCTTTTTTAAACTAGCAAACCAACCTGAATAAAAAACTCTTGTAATAGGCAGTCCAACCATGGCTCCGCGACCTCCATTGGTCGGGCCTCATCAGAAACATCTGATACCTTGATCATAATCTGCATCAACTGTAATAACAATGGAAAATAAACTAGTCAAGACCAATTCTTTGTTTAAGCAAAATACAGATCACTGTGGTAAAAATTCTTAAGAAGGAAAAAAAAAAATAAAGAAATTAGAGAGCTTTTCGATTAAGTGTCGTCAAATGAAATTAAAAGTAATTACAACGGCCAATCAGAAGAAAGGAAAATACCTTGAAGAGCCAATGAGTGTTTAAAGTAAAAACAACCAAAGAGCCTAAAGCACAGGAAAACGCGGGTAAACAAGCCGTGATCGGTTTTAGTTTTGCATCTGCTTGGTTAAGAGAGTGGCGCGGAGTTTTCTGGACCAATCACAGAGCGAAGTAAAACAAAAAGAAAAAAGTCTCGGATTCTTTTGACACTCGATGGCAAATTTATCTGTTGGAACCAATAAATTAATTTGCAGCAAAATAAAGAAAAAGAATGGCAACTCGAACATTCCTCTAAAATACCACCTTTCCATTTTGGCATGTAAACAATTTAATTCGTTTACACACCCACGTCCACGTAACAAGAGTATGAATATTAGTTCAAGCTGTTCTGCTGTCGATATACCGCGTTCTTGTTCAAAAATGTCCTCTCACCATGGACTTGTGAGCTTCATTTTCAAAGTTAAAACCATCAGCCAACATGTCCTTGAATTTATTCAGTATTTCGTTATGTCTTGCCATATCCGTTGATAAAATACACCTACACAAAAATTGTGAAAACAGACACACATTAGCTTAGCGATAAAAGTTTCTAGGAAAATAAAACAAAATCGTCAATAGGCCATTTTACAGTTGTGTACTTAGTTGCCAAGCCTTTGATTCAGAGTGAGGCTAAAGATGACCTTGTTGTGATAGAGGCCTGTATCTCGTTAGCATGATAACAAAGTGATTTACATTTGAAAGGCAGAAAGGTTTGTATCATAACAAGGTCATCCCTAGCCTCACTCCCATAAAGGCTTGGCAACCAAGCACACAACTGTAAAATGGACTATAGATGCATTGGTTTTCGTGAGTAGGAGGAAAATATTAAAAAAAAAAAAAAATGGAGATGTGTTTTCCATTGACTACAGTAGGGCTTACTTGATCCTTCCTTCGCGGAATTTCCTGAAAACATCTTGGCTGACATTCTTGAAGATATCACAGTGGGGCTATAAAGAAAAATAAAATGGCCACTTTTAAACTGTCCCAGACTTGTAGTACGGATTGCACCATTTCACTGAAGAACAGCAAGCACATGGCGATAGAAATTATGGGAAGTGACTTGTCTAATAAAGGAACAGAAACATTACTATTCTCTTGTACTGATACAGCTATAGTGGAAGCTTAAAAGTTATAAATAAAGTGGCAATAGCAACGGATTTTCCTTGTATCCCAACAAATTAAGAAGATGAGGGAGTTGTGGGGGGAGGGGGGGGGGAGACGCGTCAATTCAAGAGGGGCGCTTTTTTGACACTCTAGTTAAGAGGTGTGTGGGCTTATTTGGGTGATGGCGCCCTGTATCTGAATTTTACATTTTCTTAGAAACATAACTCCTGTCCACAGTCATGTCTACCTGAGATATGATGTCAAATGCTACTGCACAATGATGGTTTTCCAGTGGTGAGATATCATTGTATCATATGGCCAGCTCTGTTCTGGCATTGACCTGAACAAAATTAAGAAATTCATTACATATGCGGGTGGTTGGTGCAAAAGAGCAAACCTCTATCCATATTGAGTGGCTTCCACAATTGTCATAGGTAGCTGTTATCGAGAAAAAGTCCACACAAATCTCACTAAAACACACTTTTCCAGACAGTAGCAGTTGTCTATAAATGGCTTACCCCAGGATGGGGAATAGGGGAGGTGGAAAGGGGTGTTGACCTCAGGGGAATTTGAACATTTCCCACCATTGAGTATCTATTATATGTCACAATTCTACCCCTGGGGACAGATTAGTTTTAATCAAGTGAATTCCAAGATAACAGACTTGTTTCATTTCCAGCTTCATATGATCTTCCAAGACAGCTGCAAAGTTAAAGTCCCAAACCTGAGGCATTGCATAACATTTATGTCAAAATTCCTACCCTAAGGTAGGCATATAATGCATGAAGCCATTTTTAGCTTGTGTCCCACCTGATATGCATTGTTATAGCCTGGGTGGTCCAGGTCATGACACAAAGCAGATGTCAGCATCACAAGAACATCCACATTTTGAACCTTGCCTGGGATTTGTGTCAACCATATCAAGCCATACATCTGAAACATATTAAGCCATACAACTGAAACATATTAAGCCATACAACTGAAACATAATTATTAAGCCATACATCTGAAACATATTAAGCCATACATCTGAAACATATTAAGCCATACATCTGATTTTTGTTCGAAAATCCAGTGCCACAAGAAGATGGGGTCATTGGTTGTCAGTTAACTTTAGTGCAGATATATGGAATGGTTTAGACATCTCACTAAGAAATGCAAACTTACTGCCTGCCTTCAAACGTGGCCTGTCCAAATTTAATTTTCAATTTTAATTGACTTCTGCTAGTATTACTTTTAGTTAATACTTTGTGATTAGTATTTTTAATTAGTTCTTAGATTTAGCATTAGTTATTTGTTGCTATTTGTATTTTATCTTTGTATTAGTATTTAACTTAAGAGGACCCTCCTGTAAACCACTTTTGTGATGTTGGCATCCTCATTAAAGATTATAGTATTAGTATATATATATATATTAGTATTATAAACACAAACGACAGACAACACATGAAGTTCACTTTGCAACACAATGTTTCTCCACATCACAACTTCATTAAATGAGAAAATCATATTGAAAATAATTTAAATTTCTGCATCTTTACTTATCATCTGTGTCACACAGAAAGCATGGCGATGATCCAGGAGGATTTACATTTATGGAACATCAAACAAACTTAACATTCATATATAACTGTTCTTGACACTCTTACAACCACAAGTGCTGAGATTGATATTGAAAATAATTTAATTTCCGGGGGATTTACATTGATTTCATGGAACATCAAACAAACTTAACATTCATAACTGTTCTTGATACCCTTACAAACACAAGTATTGAGACTGATATTGAAAATAATTTAATTTCTGCATCTTTTCTTACCATCTGTGTCACACAGAAAGCATGGCGGAAGTTATGAAAAGGTGTCGCATTGTAATTCCTGAAAACCTCAAACAAGAAGTTTTGAAGGAGGGGAGTCTGCCAAAACAAAAAGCCAGCATTATTTCATAAGTTAAAAATAAATTAGTCAAGGCTCCAAAAAACACTCTCTCATTCTCTATTTGGAAACCTCATTGATGATCCAGGAGGATTTTCATTTAAGGAACATCAAACAAACCTAACATTCATAACTGTTCTTGACACTCTTGCAAACACAAGTACTGAGATTGATATTTTTACAATAAAGTTGACTAGTAAGTAAAATTACCTCGATGTTAAATATTTCCATCAAGTTTAAGTCTTTGTACATCTGTTGAAGGAGGTATAACATCTCTGCATCTTCCCATTGCCTGTAGAAAAAAAAACCTTAAATCTATAACCCATGAAAACAAGATTTTCATATGTACTTAAGCAAAAGTCATCACAATTGTAGAAAAAAGCTGTCCTATAGCCCCAACTTGTTCAAGTAGATATCTAGCATTCTTGTAATGCCTTGTCTTGTGTATTTACCATTATACAATGAATATATGAAGTTCATATATTTTGAGCTGCAGTATTAGATACATATAATGCATGATCCTCACAGTAGAGAGCAATATTTATGCAATAGCAAAAATCAGACCTGAAAAAAATCAGGCCTGTACGGGATCCCGTAGAGGCCTGATTTTTTTCAGGTCTGATTTTTGCTATTGCATAAATAGCACTCTCTACTGTCAGGATCGTGCATCATACGTATTTACCATTATGTTATATACTTTAAATAAAAACCTGTACTTACATTTAATTAGAACTAAATGTGGTTATTATATGTACAGCTGTGAGAGTTCCTTATTCCCTACCAATTATCAAAAGAAGGTTTCCTCAAGAGGAAACAGGGTGTAGAGGGTACACTAGGTAGACAGGATATACGAGGTATACAAGGGTATACGAGGAATACAAGGGTATACATGATATGCATGGGTACACAGGGTACACAGGGTACACACGGGTACACAGGGTACACAGGGTACACAGAGTACACAGGGTACACAGGGTACACAGGGGTACACAGGGGTACACAGGGTACACAGGGTACACAGGGTACATAGGGTACACAGGGTTTACAGGGTACACAGGGTACACAGGGTACACAGGGTACACACGGGTACACACGGGTACACAGGGTACACACGGGTACACAGGGTACACAGGGTACACATGGGTACACATGGGTACACATGGGTACACAGGGTACACATGGGTACACAGGGTACACAGGGTACACAGGGGTACACAGGGTACACAGGGTACGCAGGGTACACAGGGGTACACAGGGTACACAGGGTACACATGGGTACACAGGGTACACAGGGTACACAGGGTACACAGGGGTACACAGGGTACACAGGGTACACAGGGTACACACGGGTACACAGGGTACACAGGGTACACATGGGTACACAGGGTACACAGGGTACACATGGGTACACAGGGTACACAGGGTACACAGGGTACACTTGGGTACACAGGGTACACAGGGTACACAGGGAGAATGGGTAACAGGGAGTCTATATGGAGACTGGGTAACAGGGAGTCTATATGGAGACTGCCATGAATTACTTGCCATTCAAGGACTTTCAAGGACTTTTAGGCCATTTTCAGGGACCTTGGCTCTCAAATTCGAGGACCTTTTACATCAAATAAGAGCTAATAGCAATAAAAAATATTGCTATTAATTTTATTGTTAAAAGTAACAGATAAAAGTCCAACAAGCCTGACTTCAAGTCTGCACATTAGAGTGATCGCATGCTAGGTACCCAAGGTTATTTTTAATGCACCAATCAGGTACAAAATATATATAAATCACATGTCAAACATCATAATGCAATGCAGGATTTGAAAGAAAGACTTGTTTTCACGATTTGTGCTAGAAATTTACACTTTCAATGCCGTAAAGAAAAGAAAACTTCGACTTTGATTCATCTGCACTTATTTTCAAGGAATTTTCAGAAATTTTCAAGGACTGAGTCTAAATTCAAGGGTTTTCAAGTCCTTGAAAATAAAAAATTAAATTCAAGGACTTTCAAGGATTTTCAAGGAGCACAAGAACCCTGCAATATATAAGTAAGAACCAATCAAAATAATGCAGAATTAATTCAGGTTATCATGCAACACTGGATTTCCACTTACGACATTTATTTAAATTTCTCAAGCACAGAATTCAGTTCAGTGGAAGTCCTTCTTCGTAAACTGTGTTTCTCAGATGATGGTCTCTTGGAAGTGCCACTGAGAATGAGAAAAATCAATTATTGTATAATCAGCTCATTCTCTCTTCTCGCCAGAAATTGAAGCATTTAGTAAAGGCAGAGTTTATTCTTGTTTTTACCTTGACATTTCTTTAAACAGGCCTAACCAGCTAAGGTGTTCAACACTCTACATGGTGAGAAAAAAAAATATCTTTTTTTTTAAATTAGACTAAATTTGGAAGTAAAGATAACTTTATAACCATTAATTAAATTCCCAGATAATATCCATACATTATCCAGCAAACAGGTAGTGAGAATACTCAAACTCATCAGGAAGAAGTCACTAAGTACTTTGATCTCACACCAAATTCTTGTCACTAATTTACAAGGAAATGTGTAGTATCTAGAGGGGAGAATCCACAATCAGCTCTTGGGGGTTAAAGAGCTAAAAAGAGGTAAATAAATCCTTGTGTTATTTTCTGTTGTTGGCGACATTCACTCATTCATCCAAAAAATTTAATACAAACCTCAAGCTTTTCTCTAAAAGAATCAACTTTCAGTTTTATATCTTGAACAACTGAAGATGTTTCTCCATTTTCTAAGATGAAACCTTTTTCCAATGCCTGAAGTCTGATGCAATGAAATGGAAAAAAGCAAATGAAATAAGTAACACAATATAAAATGCACCATCTATTGTCAGGGAGATTGGAAGCAGTACCATTTGAGATTTCCATGTACATTTAGATAGTTAACAACATACACATAAATAAAAAAATTAAAAAATAAATATGGAACACAAATTTTCTTGAAAGCACAATGTCTAGACATGACTTTGACGAGATTTCCCATAATTTGATACTTTTTTCCAATTTGTTTTCATTAGGCAGAAGCATTTTTAAAAAAGTTATTGGAAATCACTCTCCTTACACAGCTTTATACATATAACCCTTTAAACATGTTGAGTGACCAAGACAGAATTTCTCCTTACAATATCAACACAATATCAAACAGACAAGTGATGACAATAAAGAAAATATAAATTAGGGGAGTATGAGTTGATCCACTAATTAATTCTCCAAACTAACATCATAAGAATTCTATGGCAGACAGTGAGGAGAATTATATGAGAACGATCCTTCGCAGTAAAGCACTATTTGAGCAATAGTGAAAATCAGACCTGAAAAAAATTTCAGGCCTGTACGGGATTCGAACCACTGACCTCTGCGATACTAGTGCAGCGCTCTACCAATTGAGCTAACAAGCCAACTGGGAGTAGGCCATCAAATTAATTCGATATAAACCCGTGGATGATAAATCAAACAACAACAAACATATGAAACATATGTGTGAACTGCGGTTATGAGACGTATATGAGAACGATCCTTCGCAGTAAAGCACTATTTGAGCAATAGTGAAAATCAGACCTGAAAAAAATTTCAGGCCTGTACGGGATTCAAACCACTGACCTCTGCGATACTAGTGCAGCGCTCTACCAATTGAGCTAACAAGCCAACTGGGAGCAGGCCATCAAATTAATTCGATATAAACCCATGGATGATAAATCAAACAACAACAAACATATGAAACATATGTGTGAACTGCGGTTATGAGACGTATATGAGAACGATCCTTCGCAGTAAAGCACTATTTGAGCAATAGTGAAAATCAGACCTGAAAAAAATTTCAGGCCTGTACGGGATTCAAACCACTGACCTCTGCGATACTAGTGCAGCGCTCTACCAATTGAGCTAACAAGCCAACTGGGAGCAGGCCATCAAATTAATTCGATATAAACCCGTGGATGATAAATCAAACAACAACAAACATATGAAACATATGTGTGAACTGCGGTTATGAGACGTATATGAGAACGATCCTTCGCAGTAAAGCACTATTTGAGCAATAGTGAAAATCAGACCTGAAAAAAATTTCAGGCCTGTACGGGATTCGAACCACTGACCTCTGCGATACTAGTGTCGCAGAGGTCAGTGGTTCGAATCCCGTACAGGCCTGAAATTTTTTTCAGGTCTGATTTTCACTATTGCTCAAATAGTGCTTTACTGCGAAGGATCGTTCTCATATACGTCTCATAACCGCAGTTCACACATATGTTTCATATGTTTGTTAGTGAGGAGAATTATTAAAATAAAATAAAATGAGATCTTGGGAGTTGAGAAGATAATTAGGTTAAATTAAGTTACCTTGCTTCTACGACTTCTAGTGAACATCCTGACTCTGAATCTGGGAGAAACACAAATCATGCATTGAAGTGCTTAACGAGTACAAAATTTACAAGTACTGTTCAAATTGTGATTGAAAAGATTTCACATAGGGTCCAATCCAGTTTACATACACAAAGGAGAAGCAACAATATAAAACAGAGCTGTGCCCCAGCAGAGCCTAGTCACCACAAGTGCAGGGCTCAACACTAATGGTAGCCCACTAGCCACAGACAAGTAGAAATTCAGTTTTGGCTACTGCTTTTCAACTTCCACTAGCCAGTTTGGCTAGTAAACAGACTGAAATCGTCATACCATCTAAAAACATCTAAGATGTCACTAGCCACTTGGCTAGTAAGTTGAAAAGTTAGTGTTGAGCCCAATGCCTTTGTTAAGAATAAACCCTTTTGAAAAGGGTTTATTCTTAACAAACCACCTAAGTTACAAAAAATAAAAGTGCTAAAGCACGTGGGCTTGGCCCCAACTAATAATTATTAATAAACAGTCCACAGTTCCACAGTTCAAGAGTTCTTAAATATATACGAGTATTAAATATTACTAATATTAATGTAAGGTTATAAATAATTCCAAAATAGTTAGGTCTGATATTAATATAAGCTTAATCTATAATATTGGTATGGCTAGGGCTAACATAGACTAATATTAATGTAACGCTAGGATTGTTTAATGCTAATTCTAAGTTGTAAATAATTCCAAGTCAATTTAATCTAATGTCAACTAAAGCTTATGGTAATCTATTTACAAAAGTATTCTATAGGAGTCCCCATCAATTGTACAGATTGATGGGGACTCCCAAGCATGTCTAAAGTTAGATAACGAGAGTCGGAAGTAGTCGCAAGCAATTCTGTTTTTGGTCTCGCTGAGGGCATAGCAAATTATACCCTCAGGGGGGTCATTCCCATTGTGGAAGGTAGATTTATTTCGAAATTTCCAGATGCTGTACAGAATTGTCTTAATTAGAAAGCGAGCAATACGATTCTGTTTGGGGCTAGCGGGGCTCCAATGAAAAAAGAAAACATAGGTACAGGATGGGAGAGAGCTAGTTCCAAGGATAGAGGAGATAGCAGGGGAAAAGTGGGACCACACAGATTTCACACAGGGGCAATTGAGAAAACAGTGATCTATAGTTTCTTTATGGGATCAGAAGGCGCACTTATCTGAGTCCATATATCCCCAATTCTTAAGAGAATCGTGGACCTTAATAGCGCGAAGTACAATTTTCCAGAGTATGTTGTTCTTATAATTTTCAGAAAAGTCATCTCGCACTAAATTCCAAAATTTGTCAAGACCAAAGTCAATCAGAAGGAAGGGAGTCCAAAACCGATGAAGAATTGGAGATGTGGAGGTTTCCTTCAAGAGAGTTCGATAACATTTCTTGGAAGAAAATTCAAAATCGCAACACTCCGTGCGGGAGAGAATCCCACGTAGAGTGGTGAGAGCCGAGAGAACATTCTCATAATAGGGTGTCAAGATCCGTGTACTCAGGGTGGAGTTATCTCGAAGAGAGCTCCACTCCGAGCGACAGGAGACAAGCCTAGAGCCTAGAAAATATCTGGCCAAATAAAAGGATTTTGATTCTCGATCATCTAGATTGGAAATTACTGAGGCTAATTGAAGAGAGTTACCTTTGGTTAGGAAATTTAAAATGCCGAGACTGCCACTGCTAAGAGATTGGTGGCAGGACGCTCGGCTAACCGTTTCAATTCGACAGCCCCAGACAAATAGCCAGATTGAAGCGTTAACCTTAGAAATGACCCATTTCGGGACACGCAAAACTATAGAGAGATACAGGAGCTTGCTAATTTCGAGGGTGTTAACGATGAGCGATCGGCCGACAAGAGAAAGAGAGCGGGATTTCCATAAATTTAGATGTTTTTCTAATTTCTCTAGTTTTGGCTGCCAGTTGTCTAATCTAGTATCACGGCCAAAAACAACACCTAGAATGTTAACTTTTGTCATCCATTTGAGGCCAAGTGGTTGGTTGTCGCGCGTACGCTATGCCCCTAACCACATGGCCTCTGTTTTCGTGACATTAAGGCGTGCCCCAGAGCCACGCTCGTAAATATTAATCATGTTGAATAGAACTTGCCGAGAGCGATAAGATTTCACTACACAGGTCGTATCGTCAGCATAATTTCCAACTTTATAGCAGAGACCACGTGCGCCCGGAAGGAGAAAGCCTTCGATCTCAGGATAATTTCGGATTTTGCATGCGAGAGTTTCAACGCACAAAACATAGAGCAGGGGAGACAGAGAATCCCCCTGTCTCACCCCACGAGACTAAGGAATCGCATCGGTTAGCCATTCATTAACAATAACACGCATATTGACACCATTATGTAAAGTGTTGATCCAAAAACAAAAAGACGGGCCAAAACCAAAACGGGGTAGGATAATTAGAAAAGATAATAAGAAAGGTGCAATTAACGCGATCGAAGGCTTTCTCTTGATCTAAACTGAGCAAAATGCCGGTTTCATTCATGCGGTTGATGTAATCTAAGATATCTCTGAGTAAATGTAAGTTTGAAGTAATTTTGCATCTGGGCACAGAGCAGGTTTGATCAGGGTCAACAATATAATTCCAGAACTTTAGAGAGTCGAAGAGAGAGAACTTTTTAGCATAACTTATAATCAACGTTTAAGAGGGAAATCGGATGCCAATTTTTCAGATTCTTACGATCTCCTTTGTTAAAAATAACGCGTGTGTTGCTCATCTTCATGGAATCACTCATCTCTCCGGTTTGGTAGCATGCATTTACGACTCGACATAAATGTGGAGCTAAACGATCCCAAAATCTAGCGTAGAATTCAACTGAAAGGCCATCAGGGCCAGGTGATTTATTCCTATTCATATTTTTCATAGCGAGAGTAAGTTCGTCAAGCATGATCTCGCCTTCACAAGATGACGCCTGATCAAAAGTTAATTTCCGTGATAGAGAAGATAAAAGATCGTCTTGAAGAGCAGCATCTATCAGTTCTTCGGAAAAGAACTGAGTGTAGAAATCGATATGAGCTTTTTCAATCTCCTCTTGGGAGGAGACTTCGATACCGGTAGAGTCATAAACCGAAGAGATGTGGGATCGTTGAGCTTTAATTCTTTGTAAATTAAAAAAATACCGACTGGGGCCTTCGCCTTCCTCTAGCCGTTCTGCTCTACTACGAATAATGATTCCTTCGACTTGTTTAGTTCGAAGGGCTTTCAAACGACATTCGGTGTCAGAAATTAAAGGGATAACGGAATTGTCTCAGTTAACTAAACGTTGACGAAGACAGATCAATTTGTTCGTCAAAATCACCTGGTCTCTTTGCAATTGTCTTCGCTTTTTGTGAGAAAAGGAGATCATTTCTTCTTTAATAGACTGTTTTAAAAACTCCCACCAATCTTGGAGACACGCAAAACAAGATAAAAAACGTACATGATCATCAATTAGTTTCTCTATAGTAGCGCAAAAATCCTTATCGTTCAAAAGAGAGTTGTTAAAACACCAAACTCCTGGACCGCGTTTTACAGCGGTAGGAATATCAATGGTAAGAAAAACAAAATCGTGGCCTGACATCAAACAAGGGCGAGTGTCACACTTAACATTGGGTGACAATAAATCTTTCGAAATCAAAAACTTGTCAAGTCTACTCCCAATTGACTGTGTGGAATTAAACCACGCAAATTCTCTCAATCTTGGATGCAAATTTCGCCAAACGTCTGAAAGCGCGAAATCCCTTTTTAAAGATTCATATACTTTGCGTATAGAGAAAATCCCACCAAATTTATTGAGAGCGCTGTCGTAACAATTAAAATCTCCTCTGATGATAATCGCAGAGGAGGGAATAAACAATTCGTGAGTCAAAACAAAAAAACTTTTCCGTTTGATAGGATTGGTAGGAGCGTAGATATTGACTAGATTAATATCAACGTCGTTGCACCTGATCAAAACACTGACAATACGACCTCGTGAGTCCTTCTTCCAAGATACGATTTTGTCTGAGATACGATTTCGTCATTTAGAAGAAATCAAGGTGACGACACCACCCTGTTTCCCTGAGGCAGGGGACCAAAAACTACAGCCCAACCATCTATGGGATAGAGATTTCATAGTAGATTCAGAATGAATTAACGTTTCTTGTACAAAACAGACATCGCAGTTGGACTTCTCGATCAAATCAAACAAGAAATTGTAGGTAAGGGGGTTTGCTAGTCCCCTTGCATTGAAAGTTACAGTTTTCAAGGATTCTTGGAAAAAAGACTCACTTAAGAATTATAAACTTACTTGAGTTTCCTTGACCTGTTTCTCCCCTTTTTCCTCTCTGAGGTTGGGGTCGAGAGTTCAGATGATGATGATTTTCTTTTCAGTTCGTGAGTAGTTTCTATCTCTTCTGGGTTGTTAGGAGTGACCAATATGTGATGCGGTAGGTACGGGGATAGAAGAACAGGGTTTTCCGGTGACAAGTGTTGGCACAGTAGATTTTCGGGAGCACGCAAGAGAAAAATCGTCGGGCAGTTTGGCAGGTGTTTGGCGGGAAGGTGGTTTCATAGCAGATTTGATTGTGGCGAAGAGTCCTTGAGAACTGATGAGAGGTGAGTCCGTAGGGGTAGATTCAGAAGATTGGCCAGGTTGTTCAGACGGAAGATCGGATTGTTCAGAGGGAAGATCAGGCTGGTTAAGTTCATTGGGCTATTCAGGAGGCGGTTAAGTGGTTGGATCAGAAGCAGGAAGTTCAGAAGAAGGATCAGTGAGTTGTTCAGCAGGCAAAGTAGACTGTACAGGCGGTGGCAGAAAGGAGGCCAGCGGGAGGTTTTCGTCAATGGACGAGGAATCCGAGTCAGCGGGTTGGACGGGTTTCTCGGACTGATTAGGTGGAGGAAGGGCAGAGGGGAGCAGCAGATTTTCCATCGAAGTGGAGCTGAGGTTGTCATCATCAATATTTACATCTTCTTTTTCATCTGTTGGCATGCCATGTACTGTCGGGAAGACTCACGAGTATTCGCCATTAACGCCTATGTGACCCTCTTGTTTGCAAATACAGCAAAGTGTTGGACGTTGACACTCACAGGCTTCGTGACCAGTGTACGTTGACATCATCCAAAATCTTCTTAACGAGCAAATATAAAGGCCCAAAAGGGCATACTGACCTCAAAATCCTTGCTTGTATTCATGAGTATTTAGCTTTCAAAATGGCCAAACCTAACGGAACACGTATCTTAGCCGAGAAGCTTATAACTGTTTCGGCCTTCTGGGCCTCATCAGTGCAGTGCTGTTGCTAGGGTGGGAGAGAACGGATATGGTTACCCCGAACGATCCCACATTTGTGGTATCGTCTAAGCCCTGCCAGAGTGCTCAAACTGGGAAAGCCTAGTGAGCTATGCTCAATGTTACCGGCAGTGACTCACCCCACGGAGCTCAATTTGGACATGAAAGCAGAGCTTTGTATGCCAAAGAGCTATATCTAACTGCATATATTTCACAATTATTCCACGAGCGCGCATTGGATATGAGATGATAGATAGCCAACTCGGCGCTACGCGCCGAGTTGGCTATTAATCATCTCATATCCAACAAACGCGAGTGGAATAATTGTTTTATTAAAAAAACGCCCCCAAACTATTAGACAAATCTTCTCGACTTTATTTTGTGAGAAGAAACCGGTTTTAACAATGTACAGAAATTAGATTATGGTATATTGGCTCATATACCATAATGGCTAAGCCAATAAAAAGTCTTGAATTGCATTATCCAATGATTCAGTTTTTAATAAATATATTTATTAAAAACTAGATCATTGGATAATGCAATTCAAGACTTTTTATTGGCTTCGCCATTATGGTATATCAGCCAATATACCATAATCTACAAATATGGTAAGCGTACGTGTCAGCTTAAAATTAAAAGTGAGCTAAAAATTTAAGAAAATTTAATAATTTAATTTAACGTTTTTAATAAAACAATTATTCCACTCACGCTTGTTGAATATGAGATGGTTATAGCCAACTCGGCGCTACGCGCCTCGTTGGCTATCTATCATCTCATATCCAACGCGCGCTCGTGGAATAATTGTTAAATATATATATATATATATATATATATATATAATATGTGGTAGACGGAAAGAAACAACTACATATGCATCCCTACAGACCTGTTTCGTGGTTGCCCACTCATCAGGGGATTTAAAAAAAAAGGCATCCCAACAGACCTGTTTCGTGCTTGCCCACTCATCAGGAGATAGAAAAAAATCCCCTGATGAGTGGGCAACCACGAAATAGGTCTGTAGGGATGCATAATGTAGTTGTTTTTTTCCGGCTACCACATATTAATACTATACAAACGAACAACAGTATCTAAAGTAGGGATACTACTCTGGTTCTAGTCAACTCTTTGAATGGTATTGGTGTTCTTAATTGCACTTAGACATTTTTTTTTTGTTTGTTTTTGTTTTGTTTTTTTGTTACCTCTTTCCATACTAATGGCTAATTACTTAATACATATAAAAAAATTTTCAATCCATTCTGTCCTATAGCATTTTAGTCTATTCAATCCTATGGTCATTAACCTCTTTCTCCCATCCCCCCCCCCCCCCCATAATCCTCTTGTTTTATTCACCATCACATATGTCTATCTCTCCATTAATAGTTTATTTTTCTGCTCTTCCCACTTAATATATACATTCTAAATATTTTTACCACAAACCCTAATAACGTTTTACAGTAATCATGACAAAGAAATCAAGTACCAGAAAGATCAAAAAGAGGAAAATAGATGAAGGTGCACATACCAATCTCTCTAATGATGCGTCAAAGGAAACTGCTCAAAGGAATTTAACCTCAGGAACTCCATTGACCCATCATCCCTCGTATACATCTAAAACAGAGACAACCAACAGAAAGAAGAAGAAAATTAACAAGAAGAGACATCCTAAAATACAAAAACACAAGAAAGATAATCAAAAACCTAAACCTGACCCATCTTTTACGACTAGTACGCGTAAATGGAAATGGGAAACTATCATATCTACCACCTTCTCAAAAAAACAAAAAAAGTCTCTTTTCAAAGTCCACCACCTATCAACTATAATAGAAAGAAACAAAGCCACCATCTACAATCTTCAATCCAGTCTTACTACTACAGGTTTTAAAACCCACAATGGAAACCTTACTTACTCTACTAAAAGCAGCACTCAACTAAACACTACCACTATCATGCAGAGCATCCAATACCTTGAATGCGAAAATACAGCACTCTTCAATAGAATCAAACAACTTAAAGATGAAGAAAAATCAAAACAACAAAAATGAATCCAACACCTGAAGAGAATCAAACAAAACCATGGCTACATCCTTCGCAGACGCATCCACTCCATCATCACAAATCTACACAAATTCATCAATCACCTCCAAACTAGAGTCCGTCTTTGGCCACAAGACACAGCTCTCTTACTAGAAAATGAATGCATAACCTCACGCAAATCACAACTAACAGCAGAAAAAGAAAAACTTTCTTCAATGGACAAAATTCACAATTTCACAAACATCAACCTTTCCCCTGACCTCACAGAACTTTTGAACAAAGGAAACAATTTTATACCAACCACAGATTCTACCACCATACCTAACATAGAGAAAATAATCTCTACAGAAGTCAACTCCGCTCTTAACAACCTAATCTACAAACAACAACAAACATATGAAACATATGTATGAACTGCGGTTATGAAACGTATATGTGCACGATCCTTCGCAGTAAAGCACTATTTGACCAATAGTGAAAATCAGACCTGAAAAAAATTTCAGGCCTGTACGGGCCTCGAACCACTGACCTCTGCGATACTAGTGCAGCGCTCTACCAATTGAGCTAACAAGCCAACTGGGAGCAGGCCATCAAATTAATTCGACATGAACCCGTATATGATAAATCAAACAACAACAAACATATGAAACATATGTATGAACTGCGGTTATGAAACATATATGTGCGCGATCCTTCGCAGTAAAGCACTATTTGAGCAATAGTGAAAATCAGACCTGAAAAAAATTTCAGGCCTGTACGGGACTCGAACCACTGACCTCTGCGATACTAGTGCAGCGCTCTACCAATTGAGCTAACAAGCCAACTGGGAGCAGCTAGGCCATCAAATTAATTCGACATGAACCCGTAGATGATAAATGAAACAACAACAAACATATGAAACATATGTATGAACTGCGGTTATGAAACGTATATGTGCACGATCCTTCGCAGTAAAGCACTATTTGAGCAATAGTGAAAATCAGACCTGAAAAAAATTTCAGGCCTGTACGGGACTCGAACCACTGACCTCTGCGATACTAGTACAGCGCTCTACCAATTGAGCTAACAAGCCAACTGGGAGCAGGCCATCAAATTAATTCGACATGAACCCGTAGATGATAAATCAAACAACAACAAACATATGAAACATATGTATGAACAGGCCTGAATTTTTTTTCAGGTCTGATTTTCACTATTGCTCAAATAGTGCTTTACTGCGAAGGATCGTGCACATATACGTTTCATAACCGCAGTTCATACATATGTTTCATATGTTTGTTGTTGTTTCATTTATCATCTACGGGTTCATGTCGAATTAATTTGATGGCCTGCTCCGAGTTGGCTTGTTAGCTCAATTGGTAGAGCGCTGCACTAGTATCGCAGAGGTCAGTGGTTCGAGTCCCGTACAGGCCTGAAATTTTTTTCAGGTCTGATTTTCACTATTGGTCAAATAGTGCTTTACTGCGAAGGATCGTGCACATATACCTAATCTACAAAGGAACCAATCCACTTAAAGCTACAAATCACTCAACCAGAAAGAAAACTACAAGCCTCTACCACAGATATCACCCTTACGCAAACAAAAACCCAGTCAAGCTTCTCCAAGAAGAACAAACTAGACCATATTTTAATGTGCACATCATCGATTATGTCCACAACACCATTTCTTACTCCAAGCAATACCTACAGTCGACCACACACTTACACAACCTTTTTAATCCACAACACCTCAACATCGCACAGTCACACGCATCCCACATCCACAACTTTAACAAACACAATGACATAATTCTTACCAAGACAGACAAAAATATGGATGGGCCCTTGTGCCCATCACATGGTTTAGAGACGAATACACCAGACAAGTTACAGACTCCACCACATACAAACGTATTGACAATTTTGACCTTATAACAAACTCCAACAAATTACTTAGCAAACTACAAATACATTTTAACAAACTACTTTCAACCTCAACCGACAAGAAACTACTTAACACTATTACACAAGACAAACTTCAACTACCTTACATGAAACTCCTACCTAAAGTACATAAACTGACTGATACTGCCTCACCCTCAAACCTTCACAATCTAACAGGATGACCCATTAAAACTGCACACAGCTGGACGACTTCTAACCCCTCATGTTTACTTGGTACAGAACTTGACAAAATTATTTTACAACTGAAAGACATTTTTGAAGAACGAAACATTCCTTTTCCTTTAATTTACCACTCAACAGACCTTTTGGACTCATTTCACAACTTTTATGTTGACGATATTGACAATTTTACTTTAACGACTTTTGACTTCATATTGCTCTACACCAACATCTCACATTCAGACACCATCCATGCCATCACCACCAGTTGCAAACTATTAAACCTACCAACCTTTTACAGAGACTTTTTACTGAATTTAAACAATTTTATTAACAACCGTAACTTTTTCTTTTCAGGACAGGACGTTTACCAACAAATCAAAGGGGTTGCTATGGGCAGCTACCACAGCCGGCAAATCACTGACCTGGTCTTGCTGCTCAGGGAATTAACTTTCTTTTCGGAACGCGACACCACTGGACTTTTCCTTTTTTGTAGATACATCAACAACGGATTTTTGTTGACAGACAAAAACAACATTACAGATATTATTAACCATTTATCCACTACATATCCTTCACAAATCCCAATCACTTTCACCACCAATTGTCATTCCATTCACTACCGAGACCTCACAATTTCCCTCAATTACCACACCATACTATATCACAAAATTCATCACCAAATTTACCAAAAACCCCATAACAAATATATGTACCCCCATTTCTCGTCAAATCACCCACAACACATTTTCACAGGCATCATCAAGACTGAAACTGTACAATACAGCAGACTACCAAAAACCAAAGACAATTACGACTTTATACACAAACTCTTTTCTCTACGACTGACCGCTCTTGCCTACCCCAACATACTAATCACTAAATACTCTTATCCCTGGCTACCTTTAGTTACCCTTGTGACAAAAGATGACGACTCACCAAAACAAACCAATCCACTAAGAAATCTACAATCTACTACCGCAGCAAATACAACAAACATGCACAAACAGACAAAATAGTACGCCACATCCTACACAAATACCACAACATGCATATCCCCAAACACACCAAAGCATACAGCAACACCACCAAACTGCATACCATGTAACTCACCAATAAGCTATTACACTCTAAAATTACCAAATAATAATAATAGATTTTAATGCCATTAAAAAATATACATATATATATATTTTTTATTTATTGATTTATTGATTTTTTTTTTTCTGTATTTCATTTTTTACAGTTTATGGATTCCAACATGATCATTACATTCTTATACAATTAGGTGCCTTGAGCTATTTTCAAACGAAATCGCAACAAAATTCTCATATATATAGAGAAGACATCCCTGATGTTCTTTTCTTAACACTTTAGTTCCATTTCGAGACTGTAGTTGACCATTAAAGCCACTACGTATATAATTCTTAGGTAATTTATTAAAGAATCTACTTTACTCTTGCCTCATTATAATCTTTCGACATTTTTCATTGATAATCTCAAAGAATTTTGTAATTTATCTTAGCTCATTATTGCATTTTAACTCATAATTGTATTTTAGCCTTGCTCATCATACTTATTTTCATGTATAATAATTCTTGTCAAAACTCGAATTTGTTATAATCGTACTATATTTCTATACTTATAGCCTTCCCTTTTTACGGGGCTTTCTCCGCACTGTCTCCATCAAAAACTGTCTTTTTGTTATTAACATCTGTTTTATATTGTAAAAGTATGCAGAACAATTTAATCCACTTAACTGTTGGTATGCTCTATGCTTTATTTATTGTTTCACATCTACTCCAGCTATTGTCTACATTAATAGATTGGATACATCTACTCTAGCTATTCTATACTTTAATAAATCAATACAATAATTGTTCTCTTTCCGATCTTTAATTTATTTAACTCACCGTTCGACAACCATTCACAGCGAAGGTGGATCGATGCATCCCAACAGTTAATCACTTTCCACAGCCAGATTAGAACGAAAGATCTCAACAATGGGTCCTCACCCTCTTCCAACAACGTCCGATAACCTTACATCGACGTCTCTATTGAATTCCTTCTGCTGACACGCGTAGTTATCTCCTTTATCTCTAGGAATAATTAATCTTCTGGACATCTCGCGGGCCAAAATCCCTTTTACGACGAAGATCGATTAAACACTCTTCATCAATTTCCCAAGAGCAATCGCGCGTTACCTGTACGTCATAAGACTCACGCAATACGATCACGCCATTGTGACGTGACCGTCCCAGATTAAGATCTTTCAACTCCGCTATTTCACGACACGGAGCCGGTAGCGAAAATCTTTTTTCGTTAGAAATATATGTAATTTTTTTTCTTTGGATATTAAGGACAAGGCAGCTCCCTCTCATATTTCTTAAGGTATCTATCTTTGTTTTCTTCATATAAATAATGGCACACACCTCCCCTTTTGGTTCTGGCTCCCGTTTCGTGACACTTCTGTACGCACACTTTAAATTATTATTATTTATGTTTTTGTTTTTTGTGTTTATTCATTTAATTATCTTTCTTTTAATTGAAATAAGTATTCTCTTCTGTATTAGCACCGCATTCTTTGTTTCTCTACATGAGCATTGCATTCTCCTCTATACTATCTCGGAAAAAAAATTGTTTTTTAATTTGTCTACATAAGTTTTCTCTTCTATTATATTTGAAATTTTCTTTATTTATTTATACATATTTACTTCCCTCTATATTACAATTTTTTTTCCTTTTTTTATTTATTTTTTTCCTTCGGAATAGGTTCCACTGACTTTCTAATTTAGCACTATAATTGTGTAGTTTTTCTCGCTTTCTTTAACAAGGACTCGGCACGAGGATGTCGGGCATTGACCTGGTACCAGGTTAGAAACATCCTCGCTCGGTTGTGCTTTGCCCCTGACGACTCACAACCATAAGGAGCCTTGGTGCCGATGCATCCTTCTCTCCTCACCCGGCCGGTTGATTTCCATTTCTCTCCATCTTTGAACACCTTTCACAGACACTTCACATCTTCTTTCACCACTCCTCGATCCAACTCCTTATACTATAAAATGTAAAAGTCTTCTGTTAATATATGTATTTTATTAGCTCTTTATAGATCCTTCTTATTACACAAAGTTCCATATTATTTACCTTTATTGCTTTTACTCAACCCTAAAAACAAATATAAACCTGGACCCTTAGCCCACACCACCCCAAAACATTTTAACACAACCCCTCACCATAAACTCGCAGGAAAAGTGTTAACCAGCTCACGTTCTCTTTATATCTCATCTATAATTTAAAATACCTAACACAGTTCTTTATCACATCCCCTACAACCACTTATAAATATGGCAATAGAAATCATCACGGCTCCTCTTCTACCTATATCCTTCCCATTCCTGCTGTCACCTGTCCATAAAAATAAGTGTAAAAGGAGAATACTTTACTTTTATCGATAATCCTTTTTTCGTATCCTATCAATAACCCCCTTTTCCTTCCTACAGTCAAAAACAGAGACCCCATTCCACAAACTCTAAGCAAACCCTTACCTATTACAAACCTTTACCCCACCCAAACCCTAACCCTAACCCAACCCTAATCTAGCGCTAACCCTAACCCTAAACCTAATCTGACACTAACCCTAACGAACACTAACCCTAACCCTAATATAACTCTAACCCTAACTATAACCAAAACTCTAATATAACATCAGCGGTTTAACCCTAAACCCTAAATGCTTCACCCCCTCTTTCTAATAGTTACTGTTATATAACTTTTTAACTTCATTTTATTTTATTTTATTTTGATTTCATTTTTTATTTTAATAATATATAACATATATTTTTTACAATTTTGAATTGAGTTTAGGAACGTGCTGTTGTTACAGAAGTCGCTCCCTCAATGTTAACACCTAACTTTTATGTTCATTTTACTCACTCATTCCCACCTTTGCATACGCTTTGTTCCTTTTTTACCCACTGATCACGAGATTGCCCATCGGTGGAGAGGGAACCCATTTTCATGGGATCCCATACATCAACACCAAGGAAAGCCACAAAGGTTGCTAGTGAAACTACTGATTAATATATTTAATACTATACAAACAAACAGGTCTGTAGGGATGCATATGTAGTTGTTTTTTTCCGACTACCACATGTTATAACTGCTCTACTATTTGTAACGAGAACTGTTTCACGGACACCAAGTTTAATCCCTATATATATATATATATATATATATAAAGTGTGACTTGATTTTCGTAGAACAGTGCTCAATACATAGAAGTAGAGCGAAGTAAATATTGTGGGAGGAAAAAGACAAGTAAACTACAAGTTCATCCCTACAAGCCTGTTTCGTGGTCGCCCACTCATCAGGAGATTTCGTGGTCGCCCACTCCCCTGATGAGTGGGCGACCACGAAACAGGCTTGTAGGGATGAACTTGTAGTTTACTTGTCTTTTTCCTCCCACAATATATATATATATATATATATATAAAGTGTGACTTGATTTTCGTAGAACAGTGCTCAATACATAGAAGTAGAGCGAAGTATATATTGTGGGAGGAAAAAGACAAGTAAACTACAAGTTCATCCCTCCAAGCCTGTTTCGTGGTCGCCCACTCATCAGGGGATTATTTTATTTTGATTTCATTTTTTATTTTAATAATATATAACATATATTTTTTACAATTTTGAATTGAGTTTAGGAACGTGCTGTTGTTACAGAAGTCGCTCCCTCAATTTTAACACCTAACTTTTATGTTCATTTTACTCACTCATTCCCACCTTTGCATACGCTTTGTTCCTTTTTTACCCACTGATCACGAGATTGCTCATCGGTGGAGAGGGAACCCATTTTCATGGGATCCCATACATCAACACCAAGGAAAGCCACAAAGGTTGCTAGTGAAACTACTGATTAATATATTTAATACTATACAAACAAACAGGTCTGTAGGGTCGTGGTCGCCACTCATCAGGGAATCCCCTGATGAGTGGGCGACCACGAAACAGGCTTGGAAGGATGAACTTGTAGTTTACTTGTCTTTTTCCTCCCACAATATATATATATATAATTAACTGCAGACAGTACTTTTTTTTTAAAATCAATGTTTTATTTACAGAGGTAATTGATTACTTACAACGATTGATTATAATAATTGGATAATTTAGATACGGTGATTGGGATCACAACAAATCAGGGAAAATTACATTTGATCGTAAATAACAGAACATTTGAAGGTGAATACCGCTGTGCAGTGCGGCGCATTGAGGAACTAATGCATTACTGGAGATTCATTGTTCGTAGCTTGTGGACGAGTTGGATGATATTAAAGGCGTGAGTGCTAGTTGTTCGGAAAATTTTTCATATTCTTTACACTATTTACAGGTGGGGGGGGGAGCCTCTGCACAGTGCACCAATTAAGGAGACCCGACGAAGGGGCTTGTTGGCGGGGGGGGTTTAAATCTTTATTATAAGTTGCTGATTCGCAAAGGAGCACAGGACATTCCGGTAAGCCCAGAATGTGGTTAAGATGGCGCGAGGTGAAATGTGAAAGGCGGTTGTTATGCGTTGGCGAATGCGGGTCTTAATTTGAGAGATAATGGTTTGAGCGGATGGCCGTTTAGATTCGAGAGTGTCGAGGCTCCGGGTGGCCCACAGCTCATTTAGGGTGAGTTTTATTAGAAAGGAGGTGATGGCATTTGAATGCGCCCAAGAGGAGCCTTGGGGCAGCCCTTGACGTAATAAAATAATAGATTCGGAAAGTAAAAGAGCTTGATCATAAAACTGATTTATCAGATTTGACATCCAGCTCCACACAGGAGACACGAGGCGACACGAGTAGAAAGCATGAGAGATCGTTTCCCGCTCGCCACAGCCCGCGCATTGATCGATCACGGCGAACTGGCGCCATGACTTGAGATAGGCCCTTGTTTTGACCACACCGTGAGCGATCCGCCACGCTATTTCGCTTTCCCAATTGGTACTCAGACCAGCACCGAATATGTCCTGCCAGATATTTTGCCAAGTGAGTTTACAGCCCAACCGCGTCGCTCCCACTGTTCGACGCAAGGGAGCCGTTGGGGAGGAGGGGTGTTAGCCTTGAGTAAAAGGTTCTCACGGTGAGGTCGGGGAGGGGATCGAAATTCATCCCCACCCGGTCGACTGTTGTCAAGGCAGCGCGGTAAATGGGGGGTTAGTCATCCCCTAGATACTTGGGAACGTCGTTGGAGCGGAGAAACGCCCAACTTTTAATTCTGCGGCTCAGCTGAAAGCCGACCCAATATCGCGCAAAAAACACCCATTTGGCCGCGTAAGTCGCGTCACCCACCGGGGGAATCCACCAGAGTTTAAGGGCTCGCGATTTTACCAGGGGATGTACAACGGACAAACCTCCTTCTTACCATGGTAATCGACAGACCTCGCGTTTAACAAGTTCTGTTTTGCCGTTCTAAAGGAACTCCCAAATGGCCTTGGTAATGCGGGTGTGAACCCAGTCAGGCATTTTCACCACTGTCGCAGTGTACCGAAGTCCCGAAGCTCCAAGCGTGTTAATGAGCATAGATTTTCCTGTTAGGGACAGGGTCCTATTGCGCCAGAGGTTAAGACGGTTTTCGAGATTTTTAACCCGAGTCTCCCAGTTAGCCTGTTCTGTGTTGGCGTTACCCAAGTAGATCCCGAGAATTTTAAGCTTATCGGCTACCCATGTGATATTAACGGGGCCTGTGGTTCTTCCGGCCTGGGAGCCTATCCATAAGCCCTCGGTCTTCTTGGGATTAAGGCGTGAGCCGGAGCCTCGCTCGAAGGTGTTAATTAGGTTAAAAGCGGGGGTTATAGAAAATTCGTTAGCCAGTATTAGTATTGTGTCATCAGCGTACTGAGACACTTTGTAGGCTTTAGTAGAGGAGCCCGGAATGGGGATGCCTTCTATTTTGGGATCGCGGCGGATTGCCTGCCACTGGGTTTCCACAATGAGGCACTATAACAGTGGGGATAGCGGGCAACCTTGTCTAACCCCCTGCTGGAGGGGGAAGGACGAGGAAAGCCAGCCGTTGTTAATCACCCGTGAGGGAATGTCCGTCTAAATCACCTGCACCCAACGGCGAAAGTCGGGCCCGAAGTTAAGGCGCTCGAGAACGCGTTGCAGGAATTTGTGATTTACGCGATCGAAAGCCTTCTCCTGGTCGAGGCTGATAACAGCTGCTGAGAGCTGTTTGTGCCCCGCGAAGTCGATCGTGTCGCGCAAGAGAAACAGGTTTTCGAAAATACTGCGTCCAGGAACGCCGCAAGTTTGATCTTCATTTAGGATATTTGGTAAAACCTTTCACATACGGTGGGACAAGGCCTTTGTCGCAATCTTATAATCCAGGTTCAGCAGCGAGATTGGGCGCCAATTTTTAGGTCGTCTTTCTTGTAGAGCAGGCGTAGGATGCCCTGGCGTTGCGTGGCTGAGAGAAAACCCTCGCGGAAAGAAAATTTAACCGTCTCCACGAGGTCACCCCCAATGGATCCCCAAAAGCGGGAGTAAAATTCGGCTTGAAAGCCGTCCGCTCCCGGCGATTTACCCGATGCCATTTGTGAAAGCGCAGCGTGACACTCGTCAAAGGTCAGCTCGCTTTCGCAGAGGTTTTGTTCTTCGGATGACAAAGTGGAATCTAATTTCCAGGAGCCAGTCTTGACTCGCTGGGTCGACGGGTTCCTCAGTGTAGAGTTCCTTATAGAAGGCTTTGCATTCTCTGAGAATGCCCCGGGAGTTTTTAACCGTGGTTTGGGGGTTCACGCGCAATTCGTGAATTGCGTTACGTGACTGGCAGGATTTTTCGAGCTGAAAAAAATACCGCGTCGGTTTCTCTCCCAGCTCGGTCCATTTCTCTTTGCTGCGAAGAATACACCCTGAGATGGCTTCGTCATCCAGAGCTCTCAAGCGATCTTTGATCTCGAGCAGTTTCTGACAGTGTGCGGCATGGTTCGAGTCTGCCTGTGACGACAAGTCACGAAATTCCCGATCAAGAGCGGCTCGCTCGCGCCTGCCAGTGTTAGCGGCGGTCACGCTATGAGTATGGCAATCTCTTTCAGTTGTAGTTTGCCCGCATCCCACCAAACCCGGGGGTCGGTGAAGAGGGGCTTTTGAGATTGCCAGTGGGGCCAAAAAGTTTCCACTTCGGCGCAGAACTCGTCTGATTTTATTAGCCGCTTGTTAAATTTCCAAATGCCTCGGCCTCGAGGATTTGAATTCCCCAATTGGTCTGAGTACGGGAAAATGGCGCTTTTGTGAGCACGCACTACTGATCTCCACGCGCGAGGAGCATAGAACCGATCAAACCGACAACCGACCGAATGTGGGCCGTTAAACCAGGTAAATAAACGACTAGTGGGGTTTTTGGCGCGAAAGACATCCTCGAGGGCAAGTTGGTCCGTCAATGCATGCAAATCTGGAATTCCCTTATCCCCCAAGCTGTCATCGCCTCCCCATTTATCCAACTGGATCGCTGGAACACAATTGAAATCGCCTGCGATAATTATTTCTGTATTGTGCACGACGTAACGCCACATTTCGCGAATAACGTGGGCGTTCAGAAGGGTGATTTGGAGCGTAAATATTGAGAACTTGAAAAGAATGGGTGTCTGCTTTGATTTTCGCAGTGACAACCCGGCCCGCTGTGTCGATAGAAAAATTTTCGATTTTAACTGTGCTCCGGGGGTGGATAAGCAAGCCCACTCCGGCCGATCGCGTTGTGCCTGGAGACCAGCATGCGTGACCGCCACAGTGTTTCTCCCACAGCTTACCTTTCGTGACATCCGGTAAACTTGTCTCCTGAAGGAGATAGATGTCAAAATTCTGCCGTTTGAGATGATTAAAAACTTTATTCCGCTTGGGAAATGCGGCGATGCGATTTACATTGAGTGAGCAAATAGACACCGCCATATTTAAAGGAAACGGAAAAATGAAGTTGAAAGCGAACATTACAAACTAAGCGTTCAGGAAAAGTTTGTAGTCTACTTGGGCGACTTGGAAAAATTCGAGAAGCTTCGCAAAAGCGTCAGCTTGCACAGTTCCAGTAAGCCCTTGCCATTGTTGTTGCGTGGCTTTAGCAACTTTTAGCTGGCGACCTCGTTGTTTTGTGTGATCACCGTGTTGGTGGTAACAGTAGTAGCCTTGGCACTTGTAGAAGAAAGCGGCCGGCGCCGCTTTCATAAATGCTTGCCTGTGAGTTCCTTGACGGGCCAGAGCGTTAAGAAAGTAAGTGAGCCCCTGTCCCGAGGGTTCCGAGAGCGTGTTGTTTCCCTGAGGGGTGCGCTGGTCGGGGGCGGTGTCGCTCGCGCTCGAGGACGGGTCATTTGAAGTTTCCCCTGTGGCGGCAGTAGAGGGCGTGAGGATGAATTGCTTGGCCGGAACACTCTCCTCGTCACTGCTTTCTACAGGGTTGGGAGCGTCTCGTTTTCGGCGCGGAGCGGGTAACGGGGTGGTGTCCATAGCGTCTTGCTCGTTAGAGGTGACAGCTTCTGCGTAGGTCGAAGGATGGCTTGAGAAAAGGTTCTGGGTCTCCTCTGAGCCCCGGTCCTGTGGAGCTGGGGCGATTTCGTCCAGCAAAGCGGACTCACTGGGGTCCTCTGGAGGGGCCTCTGGCGGTGGTTGTGGGGGTGGAGGGGCTGGTTGCACCCGGCGCCTTCTGGGACAGTTTTTTATCACGTGCTCTGTGGGCTGGCAATTATAGCGCGTGCTAGGCTGTCCAGTATATTTAAAGCCAATTTCAACACCACCGATGAATAACCGTTCTGGAATGTCCCTGGTGATGTAAGTGAGTTGTGCGACACGTATGCCGTTTTCAATGTGTGCAAATCCTTCTTCAGGGTAGTGAAGTCGTCGTAATTTCGGCGATGCAAGCGTGCCATAGGTGTTGAGGAGTTGAATTAGATCGTCGTCAGGGTATTCGACTGCGAAGAAAATCGAGACGTGAATCGATTTCGCGCCCAACAAGCGTAGTTGCTTTCGCTCATCTCCATAATCGAAGCCAGTATTTGCAAGTTCTGCCGCACATTCGGCGTCATCAAAGGTTATATCGAAGCACTTTCCTCCGAATTGGGGCACTATGCCGGTAATACGTCTAGCAAAATCAGGCAGGGATTTTGCGATGTTGATAGAATCAAGTTCCATAGAGTCATCGATGATTAATCGTACTGTTCGTCTGTGTGCGAAAACCGGCCTGGGACGGCTGAGCGCCATGTGTTTGCCAGAAAAACCACGCAAAACAGAACGAACAAACCGCCGTACTCACCCCTCCTTAGCTGAAAAAACACGAAAACCGTCTGGCGTAAAGCTGTCTCGAAATTGGCCTTAAATACTCGGGAAAACGGACTAGTCTCACTTTCGGACTAAGAACAGATTTTACGCTTGAAGTTTGTCAAAAGGCCGACCAACCTTGCACTGTTTCAGCCTTCTGGGCCTCATCAGTGCACTGCTGATGCTAAGATGGAGGAGAACTGAGAGGGACACCCCAAACGACCCAACATTTGTGGTGTCGTCTAAGCCATGTCAGAGTGCTCAAACTAGAGTTAACTAGTGAGCATGCACAATTGGAACAGCAATGACTCATCCTAGGTAGAGTGCTCAATTTGGACATTAAAGCAAAGCTTTTTATGCCTAAGAGCTATATCTATTAAAACCTGGATCATTGGATAATGCAATTCAAGACTTTTTATTGGCTCAGCCAATATGGTATATGAGCCAATATGTCATAATCTTATATCTGTAAATTGTAACATCCGGTTTCTTCTTACAAAATAAACTGGCGAGAAGATTTGTCTAATATCTTGGGGGCGTTTTTTTTAATAAAACAATATTTCCACTCGCACTTGTTGGATATAAGATGATCATAGCCAACTCGGCGCTACACGCCTCATTGACATCTCATATCCAACAGGCGCCAGTGGAATAATTGTTAGATATATTTAGTATACAGTAAATGGCTTGAACCCGGGGGTAACATGTGAAGGTGTAGTCTGATCGTCCGGGTGAATGTAGTCCTGAGAAGGACTGTTGTCGGTGGTAGTGACTGACGTTTCGACAACCTGTGCGGAAGTCATCATCAGAGTCAAGTGAATGATTGTTGTCAGTAGAATGTTCTTATTCCAGTTCGTGTGAAATGATCGGTTGGTTTTGCCGTGATGTTATTGGCTGTAAGACTCAAGTGACGTAAGTCGGTCATGATTGGTCTGTTTCGATCTTTCGGTAAAGTTAGGTCGTTCTTTTTCGGTCGTTTGTGATGTTTATGTCGTGAATGAGTCGTTTGTATGGAGCGGGTAATTGTTGACATCTGTTTAGGGGAGTCTGTTAATATAATGTTAATATAATGTTAATATAATATAATGTTGATATCGAGTCTGTTAATATAATGTTAATATAATGTTAATATAAAATGTTAAACAGACTCCCCTAAACAGATGTCAACAACTACCCGCTCCATACAAACGACTCATTCACGACATAAACATCACAAACGACCGAAAAAGAACGACCTAATTTTACCGACAGATCGAAACAGACCAATCACGACCGACTTACGTCACTTGAGTCTTACAGCCAATAACATCACGGCAAAACCAACCGATCATTTTACACGAACTGGAATAAGAACATTCTACTGACAACAATCATTCACTTGACTCTGATAATGACTTCCGCACAGGTTGTCGAAACGTCAGTCACTACCACCGACAACAGTCCTTCTCAAGACTACACTCACCCGGACGATCAGACTACACCTTCACATATTTAGTATAATTTTAGAGCTGAGCAAAGAGTTTCCAGCAATCTGATTGGTCGAACGGTTCCTTATATGACGTTATATAAACCGCTCCACGCGGTTTATATAAAATGTTAATATAAAATGTTAATAAATGCTACTAGAATGTTATGATTTTAGAACTTTCTCTGTTGTTCAGCTCTAAAATTATACTAAAACAATTATTCGCCTCAGGCTCGGTGAATATTGTCGAATAATCCCCCGACTTCGTCTCAGGGATTATTCGACGATATTCACCGAGCCTGAGGCGAATACTTGTTAAATATAATATAATGCAAGAGTGAAATTATATTCGGTCTTTTATTCGCTACTCTGAGTTTCATGCTTGAAACATGAAATATGCGAAGCATGAAACTCAGAGTCGTGAATAAATGACCGAATAGCCTCACTCCACCATTATAATTATTGCTCTAGCTCTACTATTGCGCACTTTTAAGTCGATGGGGATTTCAAACCATTCCTAGATTATATATATATATAATGTATATACACACGCACAACTGGGTATTATTGAACGCATACTCTGAAATACATCTTGCCATCCGGTTCCACTATAGTTTTGACTGAATTGGTGGAGTACGCTACCCCACTCCAGCAAAGCGAACCCTGCGTTGTTAGCGCGAGGTTTAAGCTTGCGAAGAGTTGGGAGACGACAAGACATCCTTTAACAGTCGAGAAAAACGTTTCAACCTAACGCCATTTTTGAAAGAATTAAAAATCTAACGTTATCAGTTTTGGAACCAGTGCAGCTCTCATTATGGCTACGGAGGCGGCGTGGCTGAGTGTTCAGGGTGCTGGACTTGTAATCCGGTGTCCCGGGTTTAAGTCCTCCACCTTGCCACTCACTGGATTTGTTCTCGGCTGCCCCTAGTTCAACTCCTCAGCTGCGCTTTGTAAATAGCCTACTGGTCTGCCTCATGCCAGTGGGAATTTTTAAGCACTTAGTTAATCTACATTGTGGCTGAAAACCCCTTATGTGGGAGCTTCATTTTACATTTTAATTTAATTTAATTTAATTTAATACGCTGGTTTATTTCCCATATTGTACTCAAGCTGGAGTTCAGCTCTATTTGTCTTTTAAAGCTCCCCAAAATAAATACAATTAAGTTGACTTATTTCGGCAGAAGCTAAGTTTAATATATCTTTCAGGTAAATGACATATGTTAAAGTCAAAGCATCCTAGTGATGTTAAAGCATCTTGGTGAAATTAATGTATTTAAACCGCCAGCTTTAGCAGTGGTTTCACGTAAGGACGAGAAGAGTTTGGTTGGCGCGGCGAATGCAGTGAGTAATTTTCTACGGCCTCTCCATCTGCATAAAAGAATTGCTGATTTCAAAAAGCCGAGTCTCAGAAAAGCAATCATATCAGCCTTTAGAAACAACAGATACACAAAACTGGAGTTCGAAAGCAAGCAAGCACGATGGCACGTACAAACCTGCATGTACAAATTGCCGAAATTTGGAGACGCCCCCACGCGAGAACAATTTCTTTACCTGTGAAACCAGATATTTCGTTTTGTTTGTAAAGTGACAGTCGATTGATTAAATTAGTGATTCTCATATTACCTATATATAAGAAGCGATTACACATTAGACACACAATAAAACGAGTTGGAATTACGCCTACGCTTGGTTTAAATCGTCTTTAAAGCACACCGGTCCGCTGTTTTCACTACCCCTTCCCCTCCCCACCCCCCCCCCCCGCCGAACCTCTATAGCCATCTTTGTGACTAAATAACGTTGATTTCAAGATGATGAGTTTAGTTTTTGCACGTTACAGCTGTTTAAAAACATTAAGAAAACTCCAAATTATACATCACAATATCTTGAAGTAATAGAACGCATTTTTGGGGCTGTAGAACGTGATTAATCCACCCGAGTTGGGTTTTTCCCCCAGCATCCCGCATGGCTTTATCCCGTTACAATGTCTGTAAAAATTTGCTCTATTCCTTTTATGACAAAACTAGTTACATGCAGACTCTAGAACCTACTGCAGCGTCCACTTGGAAACTGAATTGACCAATCAGACGATGCGTACTATGTTCATTTATGTTATAATCCTAATTCAGCCATCGGTTAATGCACTAATACAAATCTTTTCATCAAAATTGCCCTGTTAAAACACCCACACGTTTCAATATCTAAAGAATTCTATTCCTGGTCAAGAGACTTAGTTGTTAGTCGTTTTCTTCGTCTCTTCTCATTTGGCGAGATCGTTTTCTCAAATCAGTCAGCTTTTCAATTCCAAAGGGAAGTGAAAGAGCTTTTTTGACCGTCTTGAGAATTAGGTAATTGCATAGTACATCCCGATACGAAGTATTTGATTAGAAAACTTACTTATTTCAAAATTTTTAATTCTAGTTCATTGACCTCATAGAAAACCAGGTGGGTCAGATGGTGCTGTCACGAGAGGGAGAGGAAAGCATGCCCGTCATGTTTTAGAAATGGCAAGATGTTTTTTAGAAGACTTGGCAAAAACCCAATAGATCAAAACTTTTTAAGGCGAGTTTTTGCGAGTATGGCGTACCAGACAAAGACTAACAAGCAGTTCTTTAGTGTCTGAGTCAGGAAAGGCCTCCTTTATTTAAAACCTACAGCAAAACTGTGCGCAGTCAAGATTAAAGAAATCTTAGGGTCAACCAAACATAGCAGTAATCAAAACAATTGCAACAGAATCAACAAAATAAGCAGAAGTACTCTTCGTGACAAAAGGTGTAACAGCCTCTATATATTTTTCCTTCTCTTTTTAAGAAAAAATAGTAAGTTAGAATGGAGTACAGAGATCTTAGCCTGCCGGATGATTAAAAAAAAAAAGGGGAAATGTGACATATCTTCTAGCAGTCTTATGAAACGTAACTTTTGCCAAAAGCTTACAACCATTAAGATTGAATGCTTCTGATTTTGCAGATAATTGAAAATTGCTAGCGAAAAAGATTTTTTTAGGGCAAGGCTGTTAAATCAAACACTTTCAAAGTTGTCAAAATGGGGGTTTCGCACAACTAATAGGTTAAGGCCCATGTTGGAAACGATAACATTTGCTTTCTGGGTAAAGTCCCGGGTCCGGTAGTAAATCAATCCAGAACTGTTATCTTAACTCTTAACTCATAGCAGGCTATCTATTGAAATTGTAAAATATTTCAAAATATTTACAATTAAGATCAAAAATTTATTTTAGAGGAGCCTGAATAGGAATGCTTAATTAAAAACCCACTCTATCTGGCAAACTGTTCTCAATGAAAAACTTGGCAATTATTGCGCAACTCTTTCTACTATCACGTACCTTTTTACGGAAACTTTGCAAGATGCGTTTACATGTATGTAATTATGAACTTTGAGATTCCGAAAATTAATTTTGCTAAATTTAGCTTTCCATGTTATGCTTCCTTCTTGTTTCCCTCATTTCAGTCGACAGGTGTACCTTTGTTGAACGCGATGTGTTTGCAAAATTGACCTGAAAAGTGATAATGATAGCAAAAATGAATTTTTCTCTTATTTTTATTATAATTAAGAAGGGATCTTGAAGATTTTGTCTCATATATCCAGGGAAACAAGGCAACAGGTAAAGTTAATATTGATACGCGCGAAACTCTGATATCAATGTGATCGCTATACCTCTACCAATTTTTAAAACCTATATTAATTTTTAACTTCTACCTGTGCATGGAATCGAAATTTAAGCAGTGAACGAGAAGGAAGTTTTTGAATTTCACCTTAAGTTATAACAGAGAGACCTCAGTCAAGGAGATGGTGTGAATCCCAGAGAATCACAGGGTAGCGTCGCCTAGCCGTCGAAGGATAGCTAGTACATAGAGCCCCAAAACGAACGCACAAGCACCACGTGTAATAATCCCAAGTGTTTAATTTTACAAGATACAAAATGGAACGTAGCCAGGTAGCGATAAACAAGGTAGTTGCTGAAAATTTGGTGTGATTGCGATAGCAAATGTGGTAGAATTATGTGGTTCTAACTAGAAGGTAACAGAAAACGAAACGAAGCTAATCAATCGACTTACAAACGATGACACAGCACAATGACCTATTCTTGAAATCAACTGAACTAATAGTGAAAGAAACGATAAACTAAATCGAGCGTAAAACAATATAGGTAACTTACTTTGGTAGAGCTCCTAGCGTACTTGAAACGCACGGGTAGCGGAGTAGACAAAAACAGTTATACAGTAGCGGAGTGCACGACCTCTCGACAGCTATCGAAAATTGTTCTTTCTTTCTACCCAGCCTGTAATATGAGCAAATGACTGACATAAATTACATAACAATTTCACACCAATTATAGTAATCGACAAAAATAAACCGCGACATAGATAAACATTAACTAAGCATAGATAATAGGCGGTTAAGCAATAATCAAAGGAGGATCAGTCGGGTATCCCATTAGCCCTTGCGCGTTATTATCAATGAGAAGGTGTCACATTTCATCGAATTCGAGTGCACGCGCTGGAAAGTTGACTGAATTTTAAACGGCTGTTTGTCCTTATTCAGGAGCACGGAAGGTGATTTGAACGGTTTTATGTATTCTTGTAACAGTTAAGTTGACTTTAGTACTTTAGTACTCGTACTTACTCTTCTCTAAATGGAAAAAAAAACGCCTTTATTATGAGTGGTATGCACGACTGAGTGGCTTTGTTTATGCGATTTACTTTAACGTTTGATCGATATTTGCCTGTTGTGCTATTATTGGTTGGTACTTAAGCATATTATTCCGCCTGGTGGTGCCAGAATAATGGCACTTTTCAATATTAGCGAAGGTCCCCTTAAGTCCCCAAATTTTGTAGGAATATGTGGCCGTTAAAAATTGCTTAAATTGGCGCCAAAATTTTGACGTCTTTCCTCCACTGGTGTATCACCCGGCCCGCTATTGATCGATCGATAGCCTTTGCTATCCGTATATTAAATGCCCCTTTTGGTACATCTGTGTAAAGGTTTGCTCCTGAATTAATGTTAGTATCTTGTGATGGAGTGTTTTCTTTATTTCTTTTGGTAACTCGAGTCGCTTGCCACTTCTTCAGAAGACTGGCTTTTCACGGCGATTTCTCCTTTCGTCGGGTAGCAACTGCAATTACAATTTGAGACTTGTAAGTCTAGCCAGGGCATTTCTGGGATGTTGTTTTCTCCTTCATATTCGTCATAAGGTCAAATATACGAAGCGGCAAGAGACCGATTTTCGACGCAATCGAAGTCGAAGTTATAAGCACTGAACGTCTTCGAACTTCGCTTTCATCCTCAAGCTGTTTGGGTAAATTGAAAGAATATCATATTGAGAAGCTGGAAGTCTCGGACAACAAGCCAAATTGGAAAGTTTGATGTAAGTCTGACTATCCAAATCCAAGCAGTTGACATAAATTAGTGGCGAACGCGAGAGCACTTCACTGTTGATCTCAACTACCTCCATCTCGACTGAGTGATTACGTGACTAGAGCGAATTGATAATATAGTTCGAAGCGTGGAATTGTGCGATACCTGACTAATCCTCCTTTGCAAAAAGCTAAAGTACAAAGGAAATAAATTGCGTTTCAAAACTAACTGATGGATCGCACTTAGTAAACAAAAAGACCACACCACCCCTGGTGCTATACGTACTTGTATAGTCGGTCTCATCGGGACCAAAATGATTCAGATATAGCACGACTGCATGTTCTCTGTTCAAAAAATAACATTGCTGGAAGCCTTTGAGGAAAGAAACATTCAAGATATTTCCAATTGTTTCATCAATGTCATCTTCACTTAAAATTAGAATTGGAAAAAAAACCTAGTGTACTAATGTTTCTTCTGTAAAGACATCGTAAGCAACATCAGCTTTTTAGGGACTGTCATTTAGAATTATAACATAACCAAAGTAAAGCGCGCGCTCTGATTGGTCAATTTAGCGTCCCCCATTTTCCCATGGGTGTACGCTGGTGACGTGAGCAAATGCAAAGACTATTTTTCCGCGCGCGCTTTTTTTTTCTGGTCACGTAAGATTTGTTAAATAAAAGGGAACTCTTTAGCTACAATGTATCAATGCTATGTTATAAAACAAATGGTAAACACCACAGCGTACACTATTGAGTTATGGATGCACTTGGGAGGTTTGGTAAGCACTCAAGAAGCTAGAGTCGCACTCGACTATCGCCTCGTGCGACTCTTACGCTTCTTTCGTGCTTAGCAACCTCCCGCGTGCATCCATAACTCAATAGTGTACGCTGTGGTGTTTACCATTTGTTAAATGGATGCACTTGGGAGGTTTGCTAAGCACTCAAGAAGCTAGAGTCGCTCTCGGCTATCGCCTCGCGCGACTCTTACAATTCTTTAACCATTTGTTAATGGTTAAACGGCGGATTATTACATTGCACGTCCATGACAGACGCGCTGTTTTAAAGTTTCGAAAACCTTAAAGGTTTGCCAAAGTGTTTTTACTCGTTCACTACTGATGATACATTGTGGAATATTAATTGCTACTTGGGAGGGCGAAAAAATAACATAGCTTTGCTTTGCTTTGATAGTTAAATGGGGGTATTGTTGGGTTTTCATGATCGCATGAAGAACATTTAAATAATTAGTTCTCAGGCGACAATCACTGCTGAAAGTAAAAAAAAACTAAATAACAGGTATTTTTATGGAGCCCTACGAGTTTCTTAGGTTGATCAATTGCCCCAATTTACTGTGTCCAGCTTCAGATGCGTTCCTAAAGCTTTCATTTTTTGATTTGTGACAGGTGGAATGGTTCGTGGTTCCTTTTGATTGATATTCTGGTCACTTTTCAGTTTGAGGTCACAGTTTTGTAAGCATGGCATACCTTACAATGGGCTTCCACTCAATACCCAATAGAGACACTACTTGAATGGCGTGACATGTTGTCTGGAAGAATAAATGGCTCACCAGTACTATTATTGTATGTAAGACAAACACGCACAGTCGCTAAGACCCTGTTAGGGTCGCGTGTGATTACTAGTGTCCCAGATAAGTTTGAGAAGAGAAAGCGAAGGAAAAAGCACTGTAGTGACCGGCACACTCGGGAAATGCCAAAAGTGAAACAGCCGCCAGACACTGCCTTGAGCTGAGAGAGTCTGGTGAGATGAATAACGCAAACCTAACTAAGTCTCCACCATTGAAGGTCGCACCCATAACAGACCGGTAGTAGCCCCATGCGCGAACACCGTCCGCCTTTGTAATCACAAGATACTGAATACTGACTTTTCAAATAGACTTTTCTTTTTATTTATATGCACTGTAGCAGTTTGCTTTATACAATGGTTTGCTTTAAAAACCGGACAAGTACAACCGAACTATTTTACAAATGGACACTTGCTTTCTTGAATTACTTTTAGTTATCAATGAGATTAGAATGGTGGAAAAACAAACCTAAATAATCTAGGGACATCTCCATGCTCTTCTAAGAACGGAGGAATCCCTTTCCCAACCCGTTGTTAAAACCCTCCCTAACTATGGGAATACTTAGAAGTACTGAGGTCTTGGGATCTGACATTCGGCATCTTCAATTCATAGAGAGCGAAATAGAGAATGTCTAAGTATGAGAAATATTGAAATATACAATTGCAAGTGCCTTAAATATGACTCGTTGGTGAGGATGGCTCGAAATGTCTGAAACGAGACCCTCATGGCACCTGGCCTGGCTCACAGAATAATGTGTGTAGGCTGTAAGGGTTGGTTCATCTCTGCACGGTGGTGAAAAGGAAGATGTATCATTTGGTCTGGAACATGTGATGTATCACAGCTTTAAACCCACCTTAGAACACGAACTTCGAGTGGGACGAGGAAAAAGTATAAGTTACAAAATGTGATTTACAGCGGTATTTCAACGACTGATTTTAAAGTTCAACTTCGCTGCATGAGTTATTGTAGCTTTTTACAAGTAGAGCGCCCAGTCTTTACATTAATTAATTTACGCTGGATTTTTCCAACTCGTCCAGGGCTTTCAAGATCAGCTTCTAACCTTCTGAATTCTTGAGCTCTCCGACACTGATTCCCTCCTCATCTTCACTTGACTCTGAATCCTAAGAAACAGACAGAAGGATATGATTATTCGTCATTAGCGTCCTTGGATAAAGACGTTGGATGCAAGTGCTTTAATGAAATAGACCTAAGTCTCCCAAGGAGGGGCTCCCAATGGGGTGATGGCTTTCACGACTAGTGGTTAAAGATTTTGGCCAATTTACGGCTAACGGTTAATATCATTCCATTGTCGTTACCAGATAGTTTTTTGCGTTTCACTATTTCTACGACCATCGGTTAAAATCTATCAATTTCAACGCCATACGGCTAAATTTTTTGGCCATTTTACGGCTATTGGTTAACCCCGTTGAGACCCTTTTAGGAGCGTGACGGTACAACTTTGCTTAAAACAGCTTTGGAAAATTGTTTCCTCAGATAAAAACTACACAAAGGCTAAAACTTTTCTCCAGCTCAAAGTTGGTAACATTGCTTCTCTCCCTTTTGACTTTGACGCGCAGATCGAACTTTCCAACCTTGTAACCTAGAGGGCAAAGAATCTGAATATATGAAAGTCATATATGTGTACTGCGGTTTCAAGAAATGTATGAATCGAAAGAGATCCTTGCAGTAATATGAACACTACTAATGTAGTAGTAAAACAAGGCATGAAAAATTATTATATGTATATTTATATATATATATATATATATATATATATATATATATATATATATAACTAACTGCAGACAGTACTTTTTTTTTTTTTTTTTAAATATAAAAGCCTGGAGACCAGGCGGTTTTATTTCATCAATGATATCTATTTACAATTCTAACTGATTAAAGTATCCGAATTAAATTATGAGTTACTTAAGTATTTACAGGTCTCCATTAACTAATGACATTTTCTCTTACAGGCGGCACGAACAGCGCACGGGCTATAACAGCCCGGAGTAAGCGCCCACCTGTAAGAGCTAACAAAGTTCTATTTACTATTTACAAAGAGTTTTGTCCCGACCATGTGGGGCGCAAACAGCGCGCGGGCCTGTAGCCCGGAGTAAGGACCCCTCATGGGCGAGGTTTAACAAGTTTTATTATATACAAAGGTTCAGGGGGGAGCAAGAGAGGGAAAGAAGACAGGTTTACCAGCATCGGCCGAACAAAATGCGTTTTTAAAAGACCAAAAATTCCTTAAGGTATCAGTGTCGCTGCTAAGAATTCTGAGTTGGACATCTTTTTTAATTAAGTCGATAATCGCGTTGGAGCTCAAAAGAGAACCTTCGAAGGTAGCTTTATTTCTGGCAAGCCAACACCAATATATGATGGTTGCCTTGAGAAAGTTAGATAAGGATATACTGGTGGTAGATTGGTCTAGGGAAAAGGGGTAATAGATAGAGGTAGGGGAGATAGAGAAGGGGGAGTCGAGTAGAACACGAAAAAGGGGAGAGAAATAGTCCCAGACTTTCACAACTCTGGGACATACCAAGAAACAGTGTTCAATAGTTTCTGTTTTACCGCAGATCGCGCATTTGTCATTATTGATGTATCCCCAAGACTTTAGGAGATATCTTACGCGGATCATTCTATGGATCAATAGCCAAATTAGATCGTTCTTCTTGTTCTCAATTAGCTTTAGGCGAGACTTGCGCCACACCCAGGCCCAACGATTGATGGGGCGGTCCATAGCAGACGCCCAAAAACCGGAGCACCGGGGTGCAACGCAGACGGGGTCAAGCAACAAAAGATATAAATTCTTACTGGTGAGTAAATCAGGTAAGGCACCAGTTTTCTGATGCAAGGTACGGAAATTATCTAAACAAAGCCGGTAGTAATTGGAAGGAAGGAAGGAAGAGGGGCCAGAATTTGTGGGAAAAGAAAAACGGGGATCTAGAATAGTTAGCTTATGTCCTAAAAAATATCGAGCTAGGTAATGCCATTTGGATGTGCCAAAGTCATCTCTTAAACTGGAAAAAACAGAAAGGCGCAGGCTAGCGCACTTAGCTTTGAAATTAACGACGTTGAGGCCCCCAGAGGATGGGGGCGCACAACAGCGATCGCGACTTACATTTTCCATTTTTCCTTTCCAGATAAAAGGCCAAATGATCGACTTAAAGCTATCATGCACCCAACGGGGTGGGGGGATGACTTTAGCAACGTGCCATAAACGGCTTGCGCCTAAAGTGTTTACAATTAAGGTTCTACCGATAAAAGACAGGTCTCTTTGTTTCCAAAGATTTAGAACCGAACTTAGTTTATCTAATTTGGCCCGCCAATTGTCGTCGTCGACATTGACGAGGCCGTTTGAGAAGTAAACACCAAGCACTCTCATTTTAGTGACCCATTTGAGGCCATAGGGAGATTCAATTCTAGTTCGCCATTTTCCTAACCACATTGCTTCAGATTTGGACGTGTTCAGTTTAGCGCCAGATCCTTGTTCAAATTTTGATACGACTCGGAGAAGTGAAGAAAGAGACCTTTCGGATTTTAAGATGCAAGTAGCATCGTCAGCGTACTGGGATATTTTATATTGAAGGCCCCCTGCTCCGGGGAGCAGGAAACCTTCAATATCTTTACAATTACGGATTTGCGTTGATAATACTTCTGAAACTAGCACATACAGGAGAGGAGATAATGGGCATCCCTGTCTCACCCCTCTTCTTAAGTGGACAGGGGGGGACAGGGAGCCATTAACAATGATTCTAGAGAAGGCTTTAGAATAAAATAGTTCGACCCACCCACAAAAGGAGGGGCCGAAACCAAATTTACGCAATACTCTCATCATGAATTCGTGGTCAACTCGGTCAAAAGCTTTTTCTTGATCTAAGGAAATGAGAATACCTGGTTCATTAGTTTTGTCAATCATGTCAAGGGCATCACGAAGTAAGGCCAAATTTGAGAAGATAGTGCGGCCGACCACGCCGCACGTTTGGTCTGAATGCACGATGGAGTTCATGACTTTTTTCAATCGTTCAGTGATGATTTTAGATGCTAACTTGTAGTCAGTGTTTAACAAGGAAATTGGGCGCCAATTTTTTGCGAGGCGTCGATCATCTTTTTTGTGGATGAGTCGTAGGAGGCCCTCGTACTGGCTATCCGCGAGGGAGCCAGCAAGAAAGGCCTCGTTCAAAACAGAAAGGAGAGATTCGCTCAAATCGTTCCAAAAACACGAGTAAAATTCTGTTGGGAGACCATCAGAACCGGGTGACTTGCCGGTCTGAAGGCCTTCCAATGCAGTAAGTAATTCTTTATTAGAAAAAGGGCCTTCACATAGATTGCGCTCATAATCAGTCAGTGAAAATTCGAGGTCGTCAATTATTTCAGTTTGAATTCGCATATCAAGAGGATCTTTGGTGAATAAATTCTTGTAGAAATTGGTTAAAATTCTTTCAAGATCATTTTGAGAATTTCTGAGAACACCGTTCTCGTCAAAAAAAGATTCAAAACTATTCATGTCAGCTCGTTTTTTCTCCAGACGGAAGAAATAGCGTGTTGGTTTCTCGCCTTCTTCGAACCATTGTGCTCGGGAGCGGACTTTAGCTCCTTCGGCTTCTTTCGAGATTAGAGAGGACAATTGGCTTTCCAAATCGCTAATTACACCTGGGTTATTTAAGCGATTAGAATGTAAAGCGTTTTTAGCATGGGTTAATTGCTTAGTAATTAGGATTCTTTTGGCATTTGCTGTTCTCTGTTTACGGATACAGTATGAAATACTTGTTTTGCGGATTTCGATTTTTAGAGCATCCCACCACTCGCGAAGGGAGGCGAATTCGGGGATTTTAAGCTTAAAGTTGTTAATCGATTTTGACATAATGTTTTTAAATTCTACATCTGAGAGTAAAGAGCTGTTGAACTTCCAAATTCCAGGACCGTGATTAGAAGGGTTAGTCGTTAGTTCAATTTTTACAAAGTCATGATCGGATAGGTCGTATACGCATGGAAGAATATTACATTCCGTTACTAGGGTTAAGCCTTTAGCGACGAGAAAGCGGTCAATTCTAGATGCCTGAGTATGGTCTTTGTTAGACCAGGTGAAAGTTACTTTGCGCGGGTTGTTTTTGCGCCAAATGTCTGTAAGTGAGAAGTCAGCACAAAGGGATCGGAGAAGTTTTTGATCAGACAATAGGATGGCGGAACAATTTAATTTATCTAGGACATTGTCTACACAATTAAAGTCTCCCCCGATCACTAGATCCCCTTGGGGGAGAAAGTAATTGTGCAGACAAGAGAAAAAACTTTTACGATCCGAAATAGTATTGGGAGAGTAAATGTTTACTAAATTTAGTTTAGAATTATAGTAGCCAATGAGTAAGCTCAATATTCTTCCTTCGGAATCGGTCAAAAAACGGATAATTCTGCCTGGGAAGTTTAGAGAAAAGAGGATGGCAACACCGGCAGACCTGCCAGTCCCAAAGGACCACAGACATTTGCCGCGCCAGAGTGTTTCGAATTCCTCCGCTTGTTTTTTACATGAGACATGTGTCTCTTGTAAAAAGAATATGTCACACTTTGAATAATTTAATTCTTGAATAATTTTCCTACTTTTTCTAGAAGACCCGAGTCCTCGCACATTTAGAGAAATTATTTTAAGCTTACTCATCGAGTTTGGTTAATAAATAGATAAGCAAATTAATAGATAAATTAATGTCTGTACCGCCTTCTCCTGACTCTTTCCCATCCGTCGTCGCTATCAGTATCTGAATAATCGCGGCGAGAAGATCTGTCTCGGTCATCGCGCTTGCGATAGCGGTCACGGTCGCCTCTTCTCTCTTCCCGCTCATCTCTTCGATCATTCTTTCGGTCACCTCGCCGTTCGTTCCCTCGCTCATCCCGCCGTTCATCCCCTCGCTCGTCTCGCCGTTCATCTCTTCGCTCATCCCGCCGTTCATCCCTTCGCTCGTCTTTTCTTTCTGAGTCCTTTTGTCGCTCGTCGCGTCCCTCAGGGGGCTGTTTCCTTTCTTCCTTCGTTTGCTTCTTTCGCTCTTCGTCCTGTTTACGTTTGTCTTCTTTTTCGCGTTTTTCCTTCATGCGTTTCAGTCGTTCATCCCGCTCCATTTTCTTCTGTTCCTCCGTTTTCTCTACCTTCGCACCGGCATCAATATTTGCGCTGAAGAGAACGAACGGGCAGCTGTCAATGAGATGTTCGTCTGACAAACAGACTGAACATTTAGCCCCTTCCTCGCAATCTTCGGAACGGTGGCCAGGGCGCTCACAGTTAAAGCAACGAACTGTTGAGCATTCCCTGGCCAAATGGCTCTCATCACCGCAGTTTCTACACGATTTAGGCTGGTTCGGGTACCAGATACGGATCGTCTCACCGGCCACGCGGATAGTATTTGGGATCTTGTGGGCGATATTCATTCTGGCCGTTCGCACTCCGTTTTCGATATGTTGCGCGATTAGATCACGGCGGAAGCTGAGGACACGGCCATAGTGGCTAAGGCGGCCAATTAAGGCCGTATCCGGCAGCTCCGCTGGCGCCTCATATATTTTCACAATTGCAAGACGGTTCTCGCAGTCGCCAAGAAAGGTTTTCAGCCCCTCGATCTCAACGTATGGGGTTTCAAGAGCAGCCTCCTTCGCCGCTCGCGATACAAAAGAGACTACCCAGGACTTGTTCGAACTTTTCTTCTGGATTGTGGCGATTGAATCAATGTCAATGCCAGCGGCATCAAAGCTCTCCAAAATAGTCTGGGAGGTAACCAAGGTATCCACGGAAAAATACACTGACCGGTCTTTGATGATCTTGGTTTGCCCTGAGCCCATAAATGGTACGCCTCTAAAACGCACACCACTGTTTTCAAGGAGTTTTAAGGCCTCCGGGACATCAAGCTCGGACGCTGTTGCCCAGGTTCCGTCGGTGGTACTGGTGAACTGCTCATTAAATTGGCTCTCCTGGCTTGCCATTATCAAAACTGAAAGAAAAAAGAGAATACTGATTTTCATAGGCTAAAAAGGCCGAGAAGCTTTTAACTGTTTCGGCCTTCTGGGCCTCATCAGTGCAGTGCTAATGCTAGGATGGGGGAGAACCGAGACGGTCACCCCAAACGACCCAACCTTTGTGGTATCGTCTAAGCCATGCCAGAGTGCTCAAACTAGAGTAAACCAGCGAGCATGCGCAATTGCAACGGCAATGACTCATCCTAGATAGAGTGCTCAATTTGGACATGAAAGCAAAGCTTTGTATGCCAAAGAGCTATATATGTATATATATATATATATATATATATATTGAGCACTCTATCTAGGATGAGTCATTGCCGTTGCAATTGCGCATGCTCGCTGGTTTACTCTAGTTTGAGCACTCTGGCATGGCTTAGACGATACCACAAAGGTTGGGTCGTTTGGGGTGACTGTCTCGGTTCTCCCCCATCCTAGCATTAGCACTGCACTGATGAGGCCCAGAAGGCCGAAACAGTACTGTCTGCAGTTAGTTATATATATATATATATATATATATATATATATATACATATATAATTTTTTTTTTTGGGGGGGGGGAGGTTTATTTCACTACTACATCAGTAATATTCATTACTGCGAGCATCGCTTTCATACATAGAGGGCAAAGTTACCAAGTGCTGATTGCCTGATACACATTTTTCCATAAATTTGATAATTGTCTCGGGAAAAATTACTTAAAACTCAGCAAAACCGTAAAAAAGCCTTGATTTATTTTCCCTTAAGTATTACAATTTCATCGAATGCTTCTGAGCAGGGTTGGTTTCATTATTTTGGCGGTGTGGTACAAAAATGAAATTTCATTTAGCCAAGATGTGCGTTTTACAGTTCATTGTCGTTAGCTGAACACTAAAATAGCCCCCTACGAAATCCGCTAAAGCGTGCGCTCATGATGACCTTCTTAATAACGTAAATTTTTTCCCTTCATATTATAAACAAACAATCGCACGTTTCTCCCTAAAATGAAGGATAAATATCACTTGTGTTTTCAAAAGTTCCCACCAAATTGACATCTTTACAAAATTGTACTGCGATTGAAGGAAACTAAATGTACCACAGCCGGACACGAAAAACCCTTAAAACCTCTAAGTGGAAAAGAGGGGGGTAGTGTAACCCCAACCAAGGCATTGATGCCACCTTCGGAGTTTCAGCTTATCCTACGAATGACACATTATGCACAGTTACAAAGGAAAATATGCGAATACAGCTCCAGGTAATACCTGACGTGAACATGACAATATTTTAAGAAATAAAAGTAAATAAATGAATAATACATCAATTTCAACGAAAACAAAACCTAACGACTTATCAAGACGAAGGCTGACCATAGAATGCCTCGCCCTACTAACGCCCTCAATTTACTAACCACGATGCCATAACTCTCCGCGCACCTCGCACCCGCCTCCACTTCTCTGACACATGCCGGCAAATATTAATTTATGCTAATTTGGATGATCACAAATTACATATTGGGCAACTTCTGAAAACACAGGTGATATTTATCCATATATGAATTTTGCTTGTCCCATGCAATTACCTATACTTAATGAGCTGGCGAGAATGAAAGTTCATTCGCAGATCATTGGAATTGCTGGACAAAGATAACAAGTCACCTGAACGAGATCAATAAAAATTTACAAGTGCCCAAAAGTGTCAAATTGAAGTGGAAGGCTTTTTTCGGAGAATGGAGAACTTCCTAAAGCGACCCAGTTGTAAATATTGATTGAGTGGGAGGGCCGATCGGAAATATACTTGGCTTGCGCGAGATCATGCACGACCTGTATATACATGCTATGTCATAAAAGAATTGGTTCATGCTTTTAACTTTCCGTATATGGAGTTATAGATGTACTCTGGAAGCTAAGAGAGCTCTCGAGCAATTCTTTCTCTTCTCTTGTGCTCTCCAAACTTCCCGCGAGCATCAATTCCGCACTTATTGGATGAGAGCATGATATCATGAATAATCAATGCTGAGGTCCTGGTAGGTAGGTTACCAAACTATCTTTGCAGTAAAGTAGTTCAAAGAGAGACGTAGTCGTGAATAAGAGGAAGTATCCTCGATGCATACAGTGCTGACATTCTCCATGTTACTGTCGCATGGCTGTATTTGTTTCTTTAGTTTGTTTTCTCGTTTGTACGCGCATTTTTTTCTCTCGTTATCGCATTCTTTTTGTTTTTTTCGCTTTTACGTAATCAATATTCTGTTAGGTGTTTTCGCATAATTTTGTCTCGTTAGGGCTTTTTGCATGCGTTTTTTTAGGGCACTTGTGCTTTTGCCATCGCTACGTTTCATTTATCCAGTTCGCTTACCGTCTTCTCCGTTTTTGATTTTCGTGTTCCTAGCCGTCCTAGTCATACAACGTTTATAACGCTTGCTTTGCATCGCTTTTCGCTTGTATCGTACATTTCGTGAAATTGATTAAACTACATGTAGCGTGTTGGACGTTTGACTACAATACTCTACTTTGGTCCGGTACATTTTCTTCAGTTCATTCTAGTGTCATAGAGGTGTTGTTCAGCGTTAATTCCACAAATTGAATTGCAATTGATGGTTATTTTATTTCTATCTTGGATGCCTCAATGCCTCGTACGTATGACACAGTTCACCTTTAAACACCCACCTCATCATCGGCATTGATGTATTTTTTTGCCTCTTCCTCTCTCTCTGCTCTGGTCCCATAGATTTTCTTCAGTTCATCCTAATGTCATAGCAGTGTTGTACAGCGTTAGTTTCAGGAATTAAATTACAATTGATGGATATTTTCTCGCTATCTTGAATTTTTATACAATATCCTTTGTAAAACGTTTTGTCATTTTTTTAAATAGTTTATATTCTTATATCATATATCTTTAATTTTTCCATAATGCGTGAGATTATGAAGAGACGCTTCTCTTTTGTGTGTTCCGTATTTATCCTAATTTTACACCAACTTTGCTACTTGCATAATGTTTCAACTTTAACGAAAAGCTGCATAACAGCATGCGCACCCATGCATCGTTTTTGGAGGATGAAAATTTTGAATTATCTGCGATGAATTAGTTGGATTCTTTTGCTGGCGCACAAGTAATTTAGATATGTTTGGATGCTACATCTATCGTTGTGATCACCCTAGCTTTGCAATGGGCGTTGCGGATTATCTTTTCTGCAGGTTGGAATTGGAATACAATGCTACTCTATCAAAAATTGTGTGATTTTCTGTCGTGCAAGGCCCAAGATCAAGCGTCATGAGTGTACATGCAACTATTACTCAAATGCATCGGCTACTTTTCATCTTCCAGTAGCTTGGTGATTTGGTTCATTAACTGAACCCGGCCCGGAACCCCATAGTTACTTCAAAAAATGATGCACAGTGAAATGTAATCATAAACGGTCGATACAGGGTAAGGATTTGCTAATGGGCCAGCTGCATTCACGATCTTTCAGAAATAACACAGCGGATTTTGTGGACTACGTATGCAAACGTGAGATCGTAGTTTTTGCCATCACTGAAACGTGGCTCTGTACGAAGGATGAGAAGTGTTAGAAAGTGAGACTTGTCCTGTTGTCTACAACAAGGTAGATTGGCCTCGTTCTAGTAGACATGGAGGTGCTGCTGCCCTGGTTTACCGCGGTTCACTTACCGTAAGGAAGATTGATGCAGACGAGAAGGTACCATTTGAGTTTTCCGACTGGTTTTCCAGTCAGAACCTCCTAAGCCTTCATCTTTGGTCATATACTGACCACCATACCCAGACAATCCTATAGTAACAACTGCGACGTTTCTTGTTAAAGTAACGGGTTATGTTGAGTCAGTCGTGTCTTCTAAAGCGGAGTTGGTCATTTTTGGAGACCCAAACATTCATTGGGACAAATGAATAAAGGCTAAAAGTTTCTAAAGAAACTGTGGTGCTGCGTCGGTGGGGGTAACAAGGTAATTTGGTTATATCAACTCAGTTGAAATTGTAAATTGGCCACCGTAATGAATAAAAAAGCTGACGTTTCGAGCGTTAGCCCTTCGTCAGAGTGAATGGCATTTTCATTGGGACAAGCCTGATGACTGCGAATCCATTAAATTATTAGACCTCGTTACATTATCTGGACATAAACAATATGCAGTTGAGCCCACCCACACCTGGGCCATACTCTGATTTGTTCATAACTCGGCAGTCTGCTGAGATGTTTAAAGTTCCTTCCCTAGCTGACAGCTTTATTTCTCACCACGGAGCTGTTCTATTTGAGCCGCGCAGAACTATCTCTATCTGCCAGAATTATTTAGAACAGAAAGTTGAAATCCATCGTTTTGGATGTTATATCCAAACGTTAAAGGACATGCTTGACAAGCATGCATCCCTGTTGACTAATGCAATCGCACAAAGGCTTCGTGTTCTTTGGTTTAATGATGAGATTAGAAAGGCCAAGAGGGATAGAAATAGAGCTGAAAAAAGATGGCGGGAAACCAAGAGTGCGTCACGCCTTAGCCTATTGAAAGCTATAAAGAGTACAGCTAAATAGTTCATGAATAAGGCTGAGCGATTTTCAACGAAGAAAATTATGGTGACCAAAAAAAAGGTGTTCAAAGATTCGATCGTCTCAAATAACTCACTAATTAATGTGCTATTCGAAAATAAACATCGTGAAACCTACAACGTATGCCATGCCAACAGCTTTGTTATGACACACGATGATAAGAGAAATTCGTTAATCTCATGATAGCTTGCAAAAATTGTGGTTTAAATCACCCATCCGCGAGTAAGCTCACAATTACTTTGTCGAGTGTTTACAGCGAATTACATGATCGAAATTGATGATTATAACGGGGTCATCTCGTCAGTTTCATTCTGTAGCCCTGACATGTCGTCTTTTTACCCAATTTATGCGCCGTATTTTCAAAACCTCAGTCTCTGGAGATCTGCTGAGACTCTGTCTGCTGTCTTACATGTTTGGTGAAAAATGTTGCCAACTATGCAAAGGTGTTGATGAAGCTGCAGTCGGTCTTATAAATTATTGCAGCTGTAACTGTCTTTAGCCTCATATATTAAAGAAAGGTGGAAGAGTCGCAATCCAGAAAGGATCGCGAAGCAAACAGCTTGGAAGTGTAAAGTTTTCTACTGGAAAAACGGAGAAATTGGGAAAACAAGCTTCCGAAAAACCTTGGCAAAATTGTCTGATTACAGAAAAGAACTGGGATTCTGTCTCGTTTCTCCAAATGTTTGATTCGACGTTTTTTTTTTTTACATGTTATTTGACTTAATCCCAAACATTTGTGATAGACGTAATAATTTTTATTCTACGATGATGAAACTTTGACTGATTCAGCTCTCTTTGTCTCAGCTCATAGATTTTCCTTCGGTGTTTAGATTTATTAAGGCAACCTAACATAATTTTTTTTAACGTATTATCAAACACAAGCACAACTCTAGAATGTTCAAAAAGTACTACTCCGTTTATGTTTTTAACCTCTACCTGACTATGGGAAGAAAATTGCAACGATGAAAAGAAAGGGAGCTGTTCAGCGTCCTGAGCCTCCTTTCCTCCTTCGTATTCTTTTCCTATGAACCTCTTTTCCTCCTGAAAAATAGAAAAATGCATTTACGCAGTAATCACTTACAAACAAGGAGATGAGTATCCTTCATGAAGAAAAAGAAAAGATACCGAAAGCTAGAGACTATTTAAAAGTTTATCATGGCACTTAGTTTTTACAGTCAGTTATAGATCATAAAAATTTTGAATTCTAATATGTAAGACAATTTTCAATTCTCTGCCCAATGTTATGTAATCAGCCTTTAAATAAGTACTTCTCAGCTGTGGGAAAAAAACTATAATTATGATTTATCATGAATGAAAGCCTCGCTATCTCGGTAAGTTTTGATCAGCAGAGAACACTGCACATTTAAATTAATTGTGGCCTCCTGACTGGTTTAAAATATTTTTGAAAGCATCTGTAAGGGTACGCGAGTTTTGGTGAGTGTGCAATTCTCCTTGTACTCAATAATCGGATAGTCTATCAAAAGTTTTGGAAGACAACCAGGATACGCTTACGGTGGAGGGAGTCATTGAGATTTCTACGGACATCTACAACAGTGGTTGTCAGAGATCAATCATGCACGCCAACTCTCACTACCGTGTCAACAGCAGTCACAGCCATCACACAGTAATCTCGTGTGTGGGAAATTAACGTGTCCTGCCCCAACCCTACAGGAGAAGGGACCTCCATTTATTCGTCTCTATCCGAGAAGGCTAGAATATCTAACCATTTCTTGATGTTATAGAAAGGTAGCAAATTCTTCTCAATTATTTTAAGACCCTGAGTGTTGGTCCGGCCGGGTCTCGAACCCTCGACCTCCCGCACAACAGTCCAGCGCTCTATCTATTGAGCTAACCGAGGGTCTATCCATTGAGCTCATTTTACTTGTCCCATGCGATTATCTAAACTAAATGAGCTGGCGAGAATGAAAGTTCATCTGCAGATCATTGGAATTACAGCACAAAGATAACAAGTCACCTAAAGCTTTCAGTTAAACACCTATGTACTGGCGAATTACAATTCAAAACATGTTTCCACTTAGCCTCTAGCACTCCTTCATAGTATTATGCTTAGCAGGAATGTGACGTTCAGTTCCAAATTTTCTTTTAACTAGTTCCTTACGGCAGTTCCATAAATGTAGCTTACCTAACACGATTAAGTAGTTAAACAGAGGACATTTAGTATCTGTGACACCTATTAAAATAGTCTTTAACTCGAGTTTCTTTGTTCTTTGGCTATGGCTATCCAATAAGATTCAAACTCTTCCCAAAAGGCACTTGAGTAAACACAGTAAAAGAATAAATGATCAATTGTTTCCGCACCAGTACTGTAAAAGGTGCAAAGATCGCTTTGTAGTAAACCTATCTTAGCTAAGTGTGAATTTGTGAATAAAATTTCATTCAGTATTTAAACTGAAAACATTGCACATATGTTTCACAGATACAGGATTTTATTGATGAGAAGGCTTTTTTTGTTTCCACATCAACAGTGGAAAATTTTGATTTCAACTTTACGAAGCATCTGGACTCTGTCGCCTTACTGGATATAAGCAGACCGTAGAAATCCCTAGACTTGCTAAGTGCTGCATCAAAAATTTGTCACTGATTTTAAATTGTAGTAATCTGACTTGATCTTTATTGATTTAGCGACTTCGAATTCTTAGTACAGCGCAACGATCAGTCCAGGTCAGAAAGTTGGAATCTTTCAAACTATTTTGTTTTGCAAGGTTGAAGGACTCTGTGTTACTCAAATCAAATGTTAAGTCGCTTAAAAGAACAATATTTGCGCTATTATAATTATTGTAAAATATAGGTTTACCATTTACTCTAATGTTATTATTGTTCCAAATGATTGTTTCACTTGGACTTACGAGGTAAAACCTAGAACGAAAATCTGACCACCAATCATGTGTAACATTTCCTTATAAAATATTGGGGAAATGCTATAGTCATCAATATTACAATCACGATGAAGAAAAAATTCTCCACCATAAGGTTTTAGTAAATGTAATAGATACCCTTTCCATGGAGAAAATTCATCGCTTAAAAATCTTCCGATTCATGAAAGTCGGAGTGATATAATTGACGTTGTAAGATCAGTTACCTTTAAGCCACCAAATTCGAAATCATTTATTACCACTGTCCTGACGATTTTATCAAGACCCTTCCGAAAAAATTATATATGTTTGAAAAGCCTTTAGTGACGAGATATATAAAACTTTAGGAATTAATAAACTCTTAATAATTGGGAATTTTACCAAACAGGGAGAGGCCTCTTCAACTTCACAAGCGTATCTGAGATTTAATTCCTCTGAGCTTATCTTAGAAATTCTTTTGCACTGATTCTTCGTTATTGTAGCTAAAGTGAACCCCTAAAGCTTTTACAGTTTGACGCCATTTAAATGCTAGAGGTGTTTCGGTGTGATTACGGGAGGAGCCAACCACATTGCTTCGATTTTTGTATAATTCACCTTTCGGCCAGAAGGTTTTTTGAATTGATCCAGTAACTTAAAAGGTGCTGAGCAGATCTGATATCCGACACAAAACCTGTTAAATCGTCTGCATACTGTACCATTTTGAATTCTTTTGAATCTATTGTAATTCCAATCATTTCCGAAATGAGCGAATAGCGACTGCTAATAGTTCCACAGTAATGATAAACAATTAAGGGGAAAGAGCTCCCTGCGTTACACCTCGATTTGTTTCAAAATTAGCTGAGAGTGTTCCATTGTTGATAATACAACTTGCTATGTTACGGTAAAAGGTTTCTACCCGACTTGTGGGACAGGGTCCAAACCCAATGACTTCTAAGTATTTGAACATAAAATTCCACTCCAAACTTTCGAAAGCTTTCACAAAATCTATAAAAGGTAATAATGCAGGAATATAATAAGTTTTCGTATAATCATTTATGTCCAGAATTGATTTTGCAGCTTCCCCTATATCTAGACTAACATCTCTACTGCGATATAAGTTGTTATAAAATTTGCGTTGTGAATCCATGATTATAAAGGGGAAAATATCACCGCTAATGTGCGGCTTTCTTACTTGCATTGCTTTTTAACATGGTTGCATTTCTCGAGATTTAAGAAATATTTGCTATTCTTTTCACCGGGTTCGTGCCATCGAGCTCTTGCGTGAAGTATAATCCCTTCTACTTTGTCCTCGTAGAGTCCTTCAAGATCCTGCTTGCATTTTACTAGTGCCAGACGCGTACCATTTAACAATTATTCGCCGAAGGCGAGGTGAATATCGTCGAATAATCCCCGAGACAAAGTCGAGGGGAATATTCGACAATATTCACCAAACCTGAGGCGAATAATTGTTTTAGTATAATTTCAGAGCTGAATAACAGAGAAATTTCTAAAATCATAAGATTTTAGTAACATTTATTAACATTTTCCTTTAACATTTTATATAAACCGCGCGGAGCGGTTTATATAGCGTCATGTAAGGAACCGCACGACCAATCAGATTGCTGGAAACTCTTTGTTCAGCTCTGAAATTATACTAATAATTGATATTAAGCTGTAAATCAAACGGTTTATTTAACTTTAAGTACGCAGTTCATAATGACAACAAAACAGCAGCATAAGGACTACTCATGTCTGATGTTAGAGGACTTGAGACCTTCATAATCGGTTTCCTTCTATAATATCTGCGCGGGAACTGACCATGGGATGAACGCGAACTGGACTCCTTTTTCTTTAAGTTGCTTGAAATGGTTTTTTCGTAGTTTGGCTTTTTCACTTCGAACTTATTATGACATGTCGTCGGATAGGAATATCTGACTGTCGCAGAAAGGGTTATCTTACAAGATGTTCGTTGCAGCCTTTAAAACTCGTCCTTTACCGGGATATCTAAGTAGGTCACAGGTGGACGTGGATAGGCCTTGCCTGCGGAGCACTAGCGCTTGCAGCTGCTTGGATGATCTTCGTACGGTGCGCTAGCATTGCTTCCATGTCTTCGAGGCCCACCTGTTTACTAAATAGTTCTTCCTTTAAGGTTTCTTCTACGGAGCTGCAGTTTTTTTCGGCGCCTTCCTTTAAACCTCTTTAAACCTCATATTGTTGGGGATTTTTACCACTCGCTTGGCTATTAACGAGAAGTACTGAGACTCTGTACTTTTCTTTTTTATTCTCTTATACTGCTGCTATTACTCTTCTACTATTAGCAAGGAGTGCCCTCGTATTAAATGCAAAAATCACAGACATGTTTGGGTTAGCTGACCGTGGGAGTTTCGATAGGGCATTCGTTGTTTTGAAAAAGGGGGATATTGGGTGGCTCACCCCGAAGCACTTGGCGAGCACCAAACAACCAATTAAACGCCAAGGATCGTGCTGCGCACGAGAATCACGCGTACCAAGAGGATGTTCAGTGTGGGTAAAACTCAAGGTCAGTTCTACCAAGCCAAACATGACCACCTATGAAAATAATTATTCTCAACCATAACAAGCGATTAAAATGTCTAGCACGGTAAGAAGGAAATCCACGAGCTGAGCCAAGTTCAACCACACACTAAAAATAAAAGAACAAAACTAAAAGTCTCCCAAAATACCACGTAGGCGCAAAAAGGCGAGACTTAACAAAACAAAAGATAAATCTAAAAACACTTAAAATAGCGATCCTTTAAAATACTCTACAACAATATGACTACATTCTTCCTCTTGGACCTGTTCTCCTAGACATCAATTTTTTTGTTGAGGGCGTCTATTTCTTTGCGGTTCGCCTTATCTGCAAGAGCGCTTTTAATCTCGATCACATCGTGGTCTAAAAGCTTATAATTATCTTTCAATTCGCTGACATCTTGAGCAGTTTTCTTTGGACTTTTTTCCATTAAACTCTCTAACTTCAGCAGGATGGTGTTCAACTTCGACTCTTGTTCGTCTTTAGCTGCGAGCAAGTCGTCCATCTTTGCAAGTACTGCGTCCGACTCCGCTTCAGTATCTGACACTTCGGTTCGCTGCATTGCTTTTGATCTTGTCAATCTAGCAGACATTCGCTTGTCAACAATTAATATACTCAAAAGGTTATCACGCGGTCATAGTAAAAGTATAAAGGATCATTTTCTTGAAACTTTCTGGGAGAGAGCACGGAACCGCGTCCGCTTAGCTTGCCGTCATCGCCTGACAATCCCTAATGTTTTACTTGTTAGTATGTATTATTTTTTGTTATAACCCACCTATTAATTTTGGCTCGATTTTATTGGTTACTCTACGTCACGTGGTGCAAAATCACAGGACAGTTATCACGCAATAATCCCCGTCCGCGTCGATATTCGTCCTCCGATTTTTTTACGTGAAAAAGAAACATAGTCAACGCAAGAGTTTCAACTTTTCCGTTCTCCTATTTACATAGAAGGAAACTAAACTCGTTGTTTTGAGTCTAGCGATAGCGACATTAAGGAACTGCTGGTCGCAAAAGCTGTTCCGGAAAGTACAAAAAAGACAACAAAATTTGCTGTCTATGTCTTTGAAGCTGAACCAAAAGCGCCAGGTTTTCGAGTTTTTGATCTAAGGGGCGTTATGAGAGTTTATTTCAAATGACAGCTTGTCGAGTTTTGGCCCAATCACACTGAAAATAAAGTAATATAAACCAATCAAATGTACTTGCTTGCTTGCGTCAATCACGCGCATTCGCCATCAGATCACCACTGGCCTTTTTAACTGTTTATGCGCAATTTAATTGCGATGTGAAAATTAATGGGAGGATTATAAAAATAAATAAACCCCGTCCTGGCTTGCTGTTATGTGGGCTGATAATGTCCTTGGCTGAGAGATTGTCCTCAAAATTGCATATTTGCCCTCGAAGCTTCGCTTCTCGGCCAAGTTTTCATTTTTCGGACAATCTCTCAGCCGCGGACATTATTAGCCGACATACCAGCCGCCGGAAGGAGTTTATTTACTAAACATTTCAATTAATACAAAATTTTTCCTTTATTTTAATCGTGATTAGTATTTCACTTTTAATTCATGTTAATATCTTTTTTCATAACACCATTTTTCCATAAAGTGCAAAATTATGAAGGAACCGGCTTCTCTTTTGTGTGCTCCGTATGTATCCTAGTTTTACTCCTACCTGGGAACCCGCACTATGATTAAACTTTGACGAACAGTTGCCAAACATAGTGCACCCAGGTACTACTTTTGGAGAATAAAAGTTTTGGATTAGCTGCGATTAATTCGTTGGATTCCTTTGCTGGCGTGCATGTAATTTGGATATGCTTAGATTCTATCTATTGTTGCAATGACAACAGTTTTGCAACTGGCGTTGATGATCTTTTCTGCTGGTTGGAATTGGAGTACAATATTCCCATCGTTGCTGTATCTGAAATTGTGTGTCCTTTTACCGTACAAGTCCCAAAATCAAGTGTCATAAACTTCCATGCAGCTATTATTCAGATGCATCGGCTACGTTTCATATTCCATTAGTTGCGATTTGGTGTATAAATTGAACGCGAAACCCGTAGTTACGTCAAAGGACAAAGCACAGAATAATGTAAGCATTAGTGACTGCTGAATGCACGGTTTTTGAAAAAACATAACAACAGATTTTTGGACTACGTATGCGGAAGTAAGATCGATGTTTTTGCTTTTATTGAAACGTGGCTTTATACGAACGATGAGAGGTGTTATAAGTAAGGTTACCACTCAGTGGATTAACCTCGTTTTAGTAAGCGGGGAGGTGGTACTGCCCTGGTTTATCGCTGTGCACTAAAAGCGTATTGTATGTGATGTGGGGCTCTTCGGGTCGTTAACGGGAATATCTAGCATATTAAAAGCGAATCTTAAGCGTAAGCTTGGGTTGTTAAAAACAATGTCGGATAAGTCATAAATTATTTACTAAGACCTATGACACACTATTTTAATAATTATTTTAAACGACATATTGCTTCGTTTATATTAGTGATAAGTATTAGTTTTCATTAGCTATAGGTATTGGTTATTTTTAGTTTCATTTTTGTAGAGCGCAGATGAAAACATACCAGTTGATCTCAACGCTATATAATTTGATAAATATGATTATTACTATTGTTATTATCATTACCATTATCGTTATCGTTATCGTTATCGTTATCGTTGTTGCTATCGTTATCGCAATCGCTATCGCCATCAGCAGATCTGCTGAAACTCAGCTCTCTTTCATGTCTGGTTAAAAATGTGTGCGAAGGTGTCGATGAAGCTGCAATCGGTCTCTTAAATTATTGCAGCACCTCCGCTCTGAAGATAATTACATATTAAAGACTACCAACTCATTTGCGTTACAAAAGGCGAAAAATATTTTTCTGCCGAGTTGATGTTGAAAAGACTGAAAATCTTTTAACATTCGAGCTATGCAAGTTACCGAAAAAACCGCAAGAAAAAAACCACTAAATCTGTAAAAATTGTAACCGTGTTCCGCCTTATATATTTAAGAGGGGTCGAAGAGTCGCAATTCAGTAAGGATCGTGAGGCAAACAGTTTGGAAGGATGTAGTTTCCTGCTGAAAAAATACAGACTGGAAAAAACAACTTTCAGGAAAACCTTGGCAGAAATATCTGATTAAAAAGTGTAAAGGAGGGATAACTTCCAAGCGTTTGATTCGGCGTTCTTTTATATCAT